>NC_092752.1:53389014-53689014 GCF_047496795.1 Chiloscyllium punctatum
AAGATCATCCCGATTCATTGCTTTCTCACCTTCAAACACCCACCAAAAGTAAAACATACCACAGTGTGCAGGAAACTACGCAGCCTTCACACAGCATTAACTGCAACACCACTGCAACCTGCCTTTGTAATTTCTGCAAGCCATGTCAGCTCATTGACATGGACAATACCATCACATGTGGGAACACCAACCACCATGTCCACGACAGGTACTCATGTGACTCAGCCAATGTTGTCTATATCATATGCTGCAGGCAAGGCTGCCCCGAGATACCCAGACATGGTATGTTGGTGAGACCATGCAGACGATGAGGCAATGGATGAATGGTAATGGCACAATAATTGCCAGGAACGGTTATTCACTCCCAGTCGGGGAAGCGTTCAGCTATCAAGGATATTTGACTTTCAATCTTCGACTAGACATTGTTCAAGGTGGCCATCGAGATATACAACAACGAAAAATTGCCAAACAGCAATGGATAGCCAACTGTTGTAACCGTGAGGATAGCCACAACCAAAGTCTTGCGTTCATTTCACGCTACATGTGATTCCCCCCACACTGTTCTGTATCTGTGAAATCTTCCTTATTCCTCTGTTTTCACACCATCACCTTGTCAAATTGTTATGCTATCTCTGCCTTATTCAGTTTGTACAATTTTGGCTAACTGATTACGTGGGTCAGACTCTCGGCATGAGACTCGATTCAAACAAAACATTAAACGAACTGGGTATGGAGTAAACCGGGAGCAATGACAAGGATTACTGGGGGTGGGGGTGTTGGACGGGGGCATGCTATTCTTGAGGAGGGGTTTTCCAGCTGCTTCTGCATCTGTTCCATGTAATTCTAGTCCTCTGATTTGTCTCCAGTGCTACCTTATTTTAATATTTTGTAATTATCTTTATACCTCATTTACTTGGATTAGAGGTCGACCCTTCGGTTGATACTCAGTTATTGACAGTTTACTCACTTTGTCTAACACTTTTGTTCACCCACAGAGTCTTAGTCTTCGATACTTCACTCACAATTTGTCTGATCTTTTGATCTGTCTGTCCTTAATCTCTCAGCCCATAAATTCTGTGTTCTGTGTTATTCCCTCTCACTTCACCTGACAAAGGGTCTTTGTTCCAACATCTTATTATTTCAAATAAACCTGGTCGACACTAAAATGGTGTGATTTCTATATCCACCTCAATCCAAAACCGCAACCTCCACAGCTGGTACACGGGAATACCACCACACGCAAGTATACATCCACACTGTGTTCAAACTCATTTAACTCGTGGAGCCGCATGTGATTTTGAATTTGTGATTGTTCGTGATGAAAGCTCAAGTTTCAAGCGTCTTTTGCAATGTATAAACTTTTGAATGTCGTTCAATTTCAATGAAAGACTTACCTCAAGAGATGATACATGCTGCAAATATTTGGATGAGGTGTTTAAATGTCGTTTATTTTGAACCCAGTGAGCTAATGGAAGAATAGAAATGCTTAGCCCTCTTGCCTCACAGTGCCAGGGACGCAGCTCAATTCTCACCTGCGGTGACTGTCTGTGTGGTGCTTGCATTCCCCCCGCGTGTGCGTGAGTTTAAATTATGTGACGTTTCGGTGGATTGTCCAATGGAAAATACCCAATGTGTCCAGGTCTGTGTCGTTTAGGTTATTTAGTTATGAGAAGCTGTAAGAGGATAGAGGAGGAATTGGGTCTTGCTGGAGTAATCTTCAACGGGTTGGTGTGGACTTGGTGGACCGAACGGTCTACTTCCACACCATAAGGATTTTATGAAAATTATTGTAATCGTGCAATTTGCCAGTCAGTCTGAAAGACAAATGTAGTTTCCATATGTCGTTTCTGATGTCTGCAAATGATAATCGCACACCCCACAGGAACTGCGCTTTGAAATCTGCACTTAAACAATTTAAATCTGTGCATTCAGTGCGCACGCTTCAGAAATCACAGGTTTTTACCATTAAGATCAAATCTTTTGTTTCTTCATCTGTGGTATACACAGTCGAATTAGTCTTATTTATCTACCTTTAACGCGTACACTTGTAAACTTATTGGAATGGTTATTTCTCAGATTCAGGTTCATTTTGATTATGGATAAGTAGATGACAACCACACTTGACATCATCCCAAATGGACGTGAAAGGCATTGATCACCAACACTGAGCTGTGCTGCTCCCTGGGAGAGGGTGAAGTGCAGTGATGGCCTGTTCGCTGACATCATACATGTACCTTGTCTCCGATTGGTTTCTGTGGAGTAGCACTATATTGAAGGGAAGGTAGAAGACAAGAGCTGATTTTGGGAGGGAAAATCTCTTAAAGTGGTTTCAGCAGTATCGGAAAGACCTTCCAAAATTCAAACAAGCAAAGACATTGAATCAAATCTCGGGGGATGTCTTCAAATACGAGAAAGGTGTAATTAAACATTTATAACATAGGCTAAATCAAGATAAATACCTAATTTCTAGCAGAAGGAATGGTATGAAGAACATATTTGATTGAGGACTTGCTGCTGCAGCCTTTCTGTACCGCAGCTTTGTCAGCTACTAAGAAAGGGTGCCAAAAGAGCTTTCCTTCAACTGATCACCTTCAGCCATGTGCTGGAGGATGACGAGACTACTTCTGTCTCTGTGAATAAAACACTACTTTTCGCTGTAAAATGGCTATGGTGACGTGTTCATCTTTTTTCAGGCTTTTTCAGAAGAAAGGCTCCACTAGAGTTTGAAGAAAGGTGCAGTAGCTCAGTGATTAGCACTACTGCCTTACAGAACAAAGGGCCTGGATTCGATTCCAGTCTCAGACGACCGTTTGGAGTTCGCTCATCCTAACAGAGTAAGGCATGGTATACCTCAGCAGCTAAATTGTAAAATGACGAATGTTGGATTCACGCTGAATATCAACGACAAGGTTTGCTGGCAACTGTTCATCGCAATTGGAACAGTACGCCAATAATAATTTCATTGAAACAGAATTATTGCTGGAAAATACATACTGTGAAAATTCATCACCAAATTCCACATTTCTATTCATGTCAAATTGCTGAGTCAACTTATGGCAATTGTCTGATTACATGGATCTGCTGCAAGAAAACAGGGATGCATATTTCCAAACTGCTCCTCTTAAATCTGCAACTCAAGTGTTGCATTTTTTTTTGGTGAAGTTTTTCTCACCTCCCAGAGACTGTTGGCCTCCTAACTGAGTTTGATAAAGTTTAGTGAAACAGTTCGTTCAACTATTTGGCTGCTTTGAAGTGGGGGTGAGACGAGAGAAACGCTGTGATCCATTGGAACGGTGAAGACCTGACTGAAGAACTACCTATCCAATTGAGGATGGTTAATGGATTGGAAGAGAACATACTGATAATGGTATTCCCATTCATTTACTTCCTTTGACTTTAGAATGATAGTAGTTTTGGAGTTAGAAGATGGCTAAAGGAAATTATTAACGACACAAAAAGCTGTTTCTGTTTTAATTTCAGGTATTAAATGCCCGCTGAATTGTACTTTTTCATGAAAGTTTCGTAATGGCGCTGTCCAACATCTTGAGGTATGTTGACAATACATTTGTCCAGTCAAGCGGGGAGTATTACATCACACTCTTTAAGTGGGACGTCTTGGTATTAGAGAAGCTTTTGCAGTCAGGAAGTCCATTACTGATAGCAGTATACTTGCCATCTGGCCTGCTATTGTAGCCACATTCTTTACGTAGTGAGACAAGTTCACTTTCAGATTAATAGTAACTCCCAGGCTGTTGATCGTGAAGACTCAGTCATGACAACACCACTGAATTTCCAGAGGTGTTGATAAGGTTATCTTACTCAGTATGTGTTAAATTAATTTAACCTGTCTGTCCAGGCCTTTGCATTTCCAGAATTCTGCTGCATTGTGAAATGGAATGCTTCAGGAGTTGAGGAGGTAAGAATGCTGCTGGACATTGGGCAATTATTAGCGAACAGAAACTGGAGGAATTCCTACAGTGTGGTCCTGGAGTTTCGATAACTGACCTGCAGCAACCAAACCCGTTTCTATGCGTCTGGAGTCACATGTAGCTTGGAGAAAATAATAGAAGCTTTCTTTCCATAAGGGGCATTAGTGAATCGGAAAGGATTTTCTATGATAAGTGATACTGGGTTAATAGGCATTAGACATAGAACTTCCACTTAGAAATCATGGCATCTATCATTGCAGGGTTTGAACCAGGTCTCTGATAGCAATTCTGGAATATCTTCACGTGAGCTGATTATTACGTACTGATGAGCAATGCTTCTCCAAAACTGCGATTAAACTTGTTGTTATATTTTGCTTCTTCATTTCTCGGTATTTGAAAAAAAACAAATCTGAGCAATGCTGCAGTCTCAACCTCCACAAGCTGCTTCCACACAGTACAAGGCCAAATCTCTGGTGATGCATCAGCTCAGATTTTGAAACAAGAAGCTTGTCAGTTGCATGAACGGAGAGATAACCTCTCACCGATAACTGCTTCAAACAATTCAACGTGTGGAGAAAGTGATCTTCACCATCCTGGTCTTCATTGGCATTTCTGGTATGGCATTATGACAATTGCTCTTGTTTTAATCTGCTGCTCATCTGCTCTCTGGTTTTGAACAATGAATTCTCCATTTCACTGACTGGTTACCATATTCAGACACAGGAAGAGCGATAGCATTTTACTGAGCAGTATTCTCCTTAGAATTCTCCACCGATAGAGACTCCCAACATCACTACAAATGCAGCACTTCCTGATCTAAGTGTTCTGCCATTTGTTCCGGTTTCATACCGCTTGTAGGTATGAGAAGAGATCAGGGAAGTCAGTTGCAAAGAATGGCCAAAAGACGTGAAACATTAACTCTTCTTGCTCCCCCTCAGATGCTGTACGACGTGCTGAGCAATTTCTGTTTTTGGTATACAAACGAAGCGTTAAGTGGTGACCTGAGAGAAGTAATGTAAAATATGAAAAGGAAGAGGTAAACTATTTCAATTGGTTGTGGATACTACAATAAGGGCGTAGAGTTTGAAAATGAGGTTCAGAGTATTCAGGACAGATGTTAGGAAGCATTTCGACACACAATATTTTGGAGAGGTTTGGAACTCTCTTCCACAAACGGCAGTAGATGCTGGGCAGGTTGGTCAATTCATATAAGGTAGTTATTTTTGTTAAGCAAAGAATTGAATGACATGCATCCATTTTGATTTGTTAGACTTGATCTAACAATCATCTCTTCTGGAAATTCTCATCCTTACAGCCTGTGGTCAGGAGAATCAAATCATGATAAATTGCTCTCTTGAACACTGCACCTCAAGATATTTGCCATGTCTAGCTATGTTGATAACAGTTGAAATATCACTCTGCAGGCAAACACTCAGACGTTGTCCCTGCATGATCTGTTATACTTCACTTGTGTAAGACACGTGGACTCAAGTTAGAATCCTGACAGTGTAGAAACAGGTTCTTCAGCCTAATAGTCCATACTAACCCTCCGAAGTGTCACCCACCCAGATCCATTCCCCGACTTGATCACTCTACATGTGCACTGACAAATGCACTTAACTTTCATATCCCTGAACACTATGGACAATTTTGCATGGCCAATTCATCTAAGGTGCACATTTTTGGTCTATGGGAGGAAACTGGAACACCCAGAGGAAACCCACACAGCGGCAGGGAAATGTACTATCTCCATGAAGACAATTGCCTGAGGCTGCAATCTAATCCAGATCCCTAGACGGCCGCAGGACTAACAACTAAGCCACCATGCCACATTAATCCTTTTTGAAATCTTACCCAGGTTCTGACGAACTGCTTCCTGTTTCTGTTGTGGGTCTGATCAAAATTTGCTTCAGTGCTAAGAGCAGGAATAATTTGCTCCAAGGAGAATGGCAGGGGTGGAGGGTATTTGATTTATCGACAGTTCAATGTATTCCTATGACTGAGTTAAAAATCACACAACAACAGGTTATAGTCCAACAAGTTTAATTGGAAGCAGACAAGCTTTCGGAGCATCACTCCTTCATCAGGTGATAGTGGAGGGCCCAATCCTAACACACAGAATTTATACAAAACATTTAAAGTCTACATTAAATATTCAAAAATGTATACATTGAATTTATTCATGGAAAAGTACAATCACCTGATGAAGGAGCGATTTTTCCGAAAGCTCGCTTGCTTCCAACTAAACCTGTTGTACAATTACCTGATGTTGCGTGATTTTTAACTTTGTACACCCCAGTTCAACACTTTCATCTCTAAATCATGATTCTTATGACTGGGTTGGGAAAAAGTTTTCATCCTGGCAGTGTTGGAATTTAGAATTTAAAAATCTACAACAGTCTTCCAATATTTAGTTTGCAACCAAACATATCACAGAGTCTCTGCTGCTCTCCATGTCAAATCTGAAAGGATTGGGCTGAGGGATAATCTGAGGTGGGTATGACATTCTTAAAATTAAAACTCATTCACATCTAATCTCTTCCACTCACACAATGTGTTGATTTTTCGTGGAAACGTGTTATTTTTGATCTCTGGAATAGGAAAGGCGAAGCTCTGATTAGTAATTCACTGAATCTTCTCCCATTTGTCTCCCAGTTAATTTTCTGGTGAATGTAATCCTTTCCCTGGGAAAAAAGGTGGTGTTTCTCCCTTGCACTACTCCTTACGTAATGGTTATGGCAACTGCCGATCTTATGGTTATTGTCACTGAGGTTATATAGAGTCATAGAGTTGTAGAGATGTACAGCATGGAAACAAACTATTCGGTCCAACCCGCCCACGCCGATCAGATATCCCTACCCAATCTAGTCCCACCTGCCAGCACCCGGCCCTGATCCCTCCAAACTGTTCCTGTTCTTCTACACATCCAAATGCCTATTAAAAGTTGTAATTGTGCCAGCGCCCAACACTTCCTCTAGCAGCTCATTCCATACAAGTACCACCCTCTGCGTGAAAAAGTTGCCCCGTAAGTCTTTTTTATGTCTTTCCCCTCTTACCCTAAAAATAAGCCCTCTCATTCTGGACGCCCCGGGGAAAAGACTATCCAAACCCTCATAATTTTGTAAACCTGTATAACGTCACCGCTCAGCCTCCTACCCTCCAGGGAAAACAGCCCCAGCCTGTTCAGCCTCTCCATATATCTCAAGTCCTCTAACCCAGGCAACATCCTGGCAAATCCTTTCTGAACCCTTTCAATTTTCACAACAACTTTCCGATAGAAAACAGACCAAAAATGCAAGCAAATTTCCAACAGTGGTCTCAGTAATATCCTGTAGAGTCGCAACATAACCTCCCAACACCTGTACTCAATACGCTGACCAATAAAGGAAAGCACCCCGAACGCCTTCTTCACTATCCGATCTACCTTGGACTCTACTTTCAAGGAGCTACCAACCTGCACTCCAAGGACTCTTTGTTCAGCAACACTACCTAGGACCTTACCAATAAGTGTATAAGTATTGCTAAGATTTACTTTCCCAAAATGCAGCACCATGCATTTGTCTGAAATAAACTCCATCTGCCACTTCTCAGCCCATTCTCCCATTTAGACCAGATCCTGTTAAATCTGAGGTAACCCTCTTCGTAGTCCACCGCACCTCCAATTTTTATGTCATCTGCAAACTTACAAACTGTATCTCTCATGCTCGCATCCAAATCACTTGTATAAATGACATCGAGTAGAGGACCCAGCACTGATCCTTGTGGAACTCCACTGGTCACAGGCCTCCAGTCTGAAAAAGAATCCTCCACCATCACAGTCTGTCTTCTGCCTTTGACCCAGTTCTATATCCAAATGGCTAGTTCTCCCTGCATTCCTTGAGATGTAACCTTGCTAATCAGTCTCCCATGGGGAACCTTGTCGAACGCCTGATTGAAGTACATATAGATCACATCGACTGCTCTGCCCTAATCAATCCTCTTTGTTACTTCCTCAAAAAGCTCATTCAAGTTTGTGAGACATGATTTCCCACGCACAAAGCCGTGTTGACTATCCCTAATCAGTCCTTGCTTTTCCAACTACATGTACAACCTGTACCTCAGGATTCCCTCCAAAAAACCTATCCATCACTAGTGTCAGGCTCACTGGTCTATAGTTCGCTGGCTTGTCTTTACCGACCTTCTTATGCAGTGGCCCCTCGTTTGCCAAACGTCAATCTTCCAGCACCTTACCTGTGACTAAATATGATACAAATATCTCAGCAAGAGTCGCAGCAATCACGTCTCTGACTTCCCACAGAGTTCTCGGGTACACCTGATCAGGTCTTGGGGATTTGTCCACTTTTACACATTTCAAGGCATCCAGCACTTCCTCCTCATTAATCTGGACATTTTGCAAGATGTCACCATATATTTCCTTACAGTCTATGTCTTCCATATCCTTTTCCACAGTAAATACTGATGCAAACTATTCATTTGCTATCTCCCCCATTTTCTTTGGCTCCACACAAATGGCGCCTTGCTGATATTTGAGAGGCCCTATTCTCTCCTTAGTTACCCTTTTGTCCTTAATATACTTGTAAATACGTTTTGGATTCTCCTTAATTCTATTTGCCAAACCTATCTCGTGTCCCCTTTTTGCCCTCCTGATCTCCCTCTTAAGTATGCTCCTATTTCCTTTATACTCTTGCGAGGATTCACTCGATTTTTCCTGTCTATACCTGACATATGCCTCCTTCTTTCTCTTAACCAAACCCTCAATCTCTTTGGTCACCCAGCATTCCCTATGTCTACCAGTCTTTCCTTTCACCCGGACAGGAATATAGTATAGAATTTTCCCTATTATTATTTCGTGCTTTCTTTCCTGGACATCACTCCTGTATGTCACGTTATTGGTATCTTGACACGCACAGCCAGGGACTTTTTTGTCTGTTTCACCCTCACGGTCTCCTTTCCCGATTTGTGCCCATTTGTTGTCAGAAGCTGACAACACAATATTGCACAAAGTAAACTGCAACGGTGGTTGTTGCAACAATCTGCATCCCCCTCTGTCTGAAAATTATCCCTTTCTATTTTCAATTTGAACATCTGACAATAGTCAAGAATGTACAATTCAGCTGTTATACGATTTCAATCAACTGCACTGAGACTTGGTTAGTAACAACGGACCGCGAATAGAACCCTTGTCGCGGCGGTGAGAGCGTCAAATGCTCACTACTCGATTAAAAGTGAAGGCGACAACCGCTCTTGCATTTAGTCACAATGAAACTGCTTTTGCCTTCTCAGTTCTGATCAGCTTCGTGGCAGATGGGTTTCTCCTTGTCTTCGTGATGTCAACGAGCGGGAATATACCATTCGGCCCTTCGTTCATTGCGGCTCATCCGACATTCACGTAATGTTGTCCCAGTTTCGAGTTTCAGCCTACGACTGTGTGTACTGAAGTTTCCAGAGCAAATATCAATGCGGTTCTAACTGCGAACTGAAAAGATCCAACAACTTGACTGAGGTTTTACCTGGTCATATTGTGTTGTCACCCCCCTGAGGAACTCATCCTCGTTTTCACCCACAGAGGGAGACAAACGAAAAAAAAATCCCGAATGGAACAGATGTCTCAGCACTCCACCAGCTCTTTGTGCTTAACTTCCGCACTCCGCACCACACAAATTCTGACAAAAGGCAGCTTCAGGTAGAACACCACCCAGTTTGACAGACAATGGGAAACGTTGACGTGAGCTGGAATTCAAAATAGACAATAGGCCCAAATGCAAGTTTCCAATTCGAAAACACATTAATACAAACTCTTCAGATCCTCAGAACCAGTCAAAACAGGACCTGCCATACACCTGTCTGACATTGCGTTGGAATAGAACCAAACGCAACAATCAATTTCGAAAACACAGTAATGCCATCCCTGTAGCTCCAGAGAACCTAAGATATCAACAACTGACAATGTGCAATTGGATCGAAGGAGCACAGTACATTCGAGACCAGTAGGACATAAACCTACAAATTTCTGATCCAAAGTTAGATGTTTTATCTATTGCATCACTGGTCAAATGCAAACGCACTTTCTCGACAGCTTTGGATCTGTAAGTAAACGTGAACATCGGGGGAAACGGCATTCGTAAGGTGATCAACCAGCAAAGATAATCCACTTTGTGTCACAGGGCCTTTCGAAGGCAAAGTAAACACATTTGTCCTCAGGTGCCTGTTTCAGTGTCGCCTGCTCTTCTGCTAGACGTTCACAGTCCCTACGCTAATTTAAGATGCACTCCAGTGAAATTTTCTTTTATACTAATATTCAGGTTCTCTTCCAGTCAAATTTGTTAACAAATTCAGCGAGATATCTCTGGTCATTTCAAGCCTGGAATTTATAATCAAACGATTTGAACGAAGGCTTGATTGCTGCCGCCTCATCACCGCAGATCAACGCCTCAAAACGAGCCGCTGTTAGTATCAAACTGTTCTGTACCGGCCTGCAGTACTTCTGTTGAGTAACATCAGGTAAGCACAGCTCTACTTTCTTCGCATGGAAACCAGGGTGACAATATGAATTGTTTGGAAACTTATCGATAGAAATGTTGCTGCTGAAAATAATGATGACGTGAAGAGCATGTATTAGTGTTTGGACAAATCAGGTCACAAGTTTTACTGTTAGCATCAATCGAGTCCCTGCTTCAGAGTGTGTGTTTGCATTTTTCAGGCAGGGATACATTTCCCAGTCCGGAAATGAATATTTATTTCTCTTCCTGTGAGTTATCTGAATGAAAACTAAGTCCTTCTTCCGCATAGAACAATGACCCGGATACTTCCAGAATCAACCCTGTAATTGTTTGCATCTATCTCGAAGGATAAGAACAGCAGATACACGAGAAAACTGTAACCACAAATCACTCATAAAGGATCTCGCCTTTCTGAGTTGGAAGTATCTCGCTGTTCCTGCAGTGTTGTTGGGTCAAGATCCTGGAACTCCCTCGCTAACAGCATCATGTGTGCACCTCTGTTGAGTTCTTTCAGGGTTCTGTAAAGTAGTTCATCATCTCAATCACTGAAGTAATTAGGGATGGGCAGTGATTCCTATCCCACTGAGAGATGTTCATAAACAACAAATGAGTTTCGAACACCTGCATGTTCTACGTGGACGCCCACAAGGGATTGGGAGAAGCGAGAAGTGGAGGAGGGCGATTGAAGCAATTTCAAAAGCAATGATGACTGGAAGGCGTGATGCTGTGAGTGAGAGAGGGGCTGGTGGTACAAGGCTCATTGTTGAAACTAATGGGCCAGCCTATACTGCCCACTGTTTACAACCATTCACACAATACTGCTGATCAACTCACCACAATGATACTGTTCTCTTAGTGTGATATTCCCTCTGTGCAGATTAACGTGGTTAATGGGCCACGAGAGGATGAACGCTTCTTCTTTATACTGTCTTTTTGAACAGATGAATGTAATAGTTTGAAACCAACGAAGGAAGCGATTGCCTCTTTCTGTGCATTTCCAGTGTAGAATGTCCAGCTGTGAATTTTTCTTTTCTGTATCAGCGGAGGTCAGTTCAAATTCTCACGGAGAAACTTTATCAAAGAAACAAATGTCCAAGTTACGGTGATTGAATGGTTAATTAAATATACATATGGATTTGACCAGCAATGTCTCCGCTGTCACCGTAGATCAATTAGTTAAAGCACCTGGTGTGGCGTCAAATCCTGGCTTTGCATGTCCTGTACATTGAAGGTTCGTCGCTTAAACTCCTTGAAAATTCCATATTTTTGATCCACCATACCGAAAAAGACGGTTCAGCATTCTTCTTGTGTTTGAGCTCAGCCCTTGTTTGTTCCGTGTTACCATTTCCTGCTGCCTGCTGTGGCCCCATTAGTCAATGCTCGACTCTGCAAGATCAACGGAAACATTCTTTACCATGTTCCACAAGGACGTCAACTTCTCGTCGACTTTTATTCTCCCTCCTTCGTTGCCACATGTTTGGGAAATACGAGGTGGGGTCGGAGACATTGCAGATATCCTCACAATATTGTGGTAATGGCATATACACCGCAAGAAGTTACCCCTCATTTTCTGCTGTCACCAAACATTGATTTTACCCAAACAGCAAAGGCTTCATTGAGATATTATAATTGGGGTGAAATCGTTTTTTGCTTGGTGGATTATGAATTTCATTAAAAATTGTAAAAGCTCATGATAGAGTGCAGATTACCTCAGGCCTAAGTGACAGAGACTACACACGGAAAATGTGAGTAAAGTCGGACACTCTATAGCCAGGGCTGCAGAAAGCCCATTAGCAGGTCTACTCTCAAATTATCTCAGAACATCAGACTTTTCAAAGAGTAGAAATGGAAAATGACGGATATTGATAAACAGAGAGTGGGAGATTGTGGAACAGAGTGAGGTGGATACACATAGAAAATGACAGACAAATAGAGAGGCATATTGAGGTAGAGGCTGAAAACAGAGATTCTCCATTCAACATTGGTGCTCACTGACAGAAAGGAGAAGGGAAAAGGAACGATCGAAGGCGTACCGTTCGCCAGCTCAGGGCAACAGTATCAGCATTATGATCGAAAAAGTCAGTTGACATTTCCAAAAGTTGGCATTTGTCGGCTAATGAAATATTCTGATAAATATGCTGATTTGATAAATAAAACTGACAATTATCTGAACATTAAAACAATAAAATGCATAACTAGCCTGGTTCCGTGGATCTGAAACATTAACTCGGTTTATCACCACAGAATCGGCCAAGCCTGCTGAGTTTCTCTGTCAATTCCTGTTTCTGATTCGGTTTTCCAGTATTCGTAATTACTTTGTTTCAAGTTAGTCTGAATCATGATTGCGATAAAACTCGATCAATTGCCAACTCCATACTTCATCCCCTGCATCGAAAAGGCTGTCCCCACGACTAATGTTCAGAGGAAAACTCCATTTGGTGCAACAGTGATGAAAGTGAACTTTCAGCAATAGACGACAAGAGAAAGGAAAGAAATGATAATGTGTGTCATCTTAATTATGCCTTTTTTTTTGCCTTTTCATCTGTGATAGTTTAAGCTGTAGATCAGTTGCTACTTTCTTCCAATTATTACAACGTGTAAAATGCCTTTCGGCCCATCTGCAGTGCGATTCCTTGGACACCCACCTATTCGAGTCCTAGTTAAAGCAAGTGGCCCATAACCTTGCCTTTCTAATTTTACCAGGGCGAATCTCAATGGGTTTCTCCCTGTGATCTTAAGTGCCACAACAATGGAACTGAAGTTTGATATGGACACATTATGTTGTAACTTCCCTACAGAACTCATCCTCGTATTCATCCACAGAGTGAGACACACAGAGCTCTCAGGATTAGTCACGTTCCATATACTTCACATCCGCCAGTTTCTCCGACCAGCTCACCGCAGGTGGTCAAAGAGGTCTGCAGCACAGAAAACGTCCTTCAGCCCGTGAAGTCTGCACCAGTCGAAGACGGGACCTGACTGTTCTCGTCTCATTTTCCAACAGTTGCACCCAGACATGCAGTGGATTGAAGATTCCCACGATTCCCAAAATCTCTGAAATTTCTTGTTTTTCCTTCTCATGTTATTTGAATAAGAAAGAAAAAGACAGTGTGCAATCTCCCTTTTTATTTGTTGACATTCCTCATTTGCAATCAGTAGGACTCCAGGCTGTGAGGGGAAAGCCAAATTAAATGTCAAATGCAGTAACCACCTATCCACGACTACAGAACCACACTGACCTCTTCACTTTCCAGTTCTCTCTACCTGTGGACCTGAGGAAGGGTGAATCATCATCGTCTTTGTTTGAATCCAAACACTTCACAGTTTTCAAAAGCGTGAAATTTCCGAGCATGGTGGGTTTGGTTGTGTAATCCTGATGGATGGAATGGACATTCAGTCAAAACAAAGAACAGAAATTGCGGGAGAAACTCGGCAGAGCTTGAAGCATCTTTGCCGAGAGAATCAGAGACAATATTTCAAAACCTCATCAGAACTCGGTAATCTTCCACAGGCACTGCCAAATTGGCTACTTTTGACAGCAGTTTCTGTTTTTGTTTCAGATTGGCAGAATCCACAGATGTTTACATTAACCATTAAAGCAAAGTAGAAACTTATACAACATTAACGTGCAGTACAGGTCCTTCGGCCTTCGATGTTGCGCCGCCCTGTCATAATAATCTGAAGCCCATCCCGCCTACACTATTCCATGTACATACATATGTCTGTCCAATGACGACTTAAATGCACTTAAACTTGGTGAATCTACTACCGTTGCAGGTAAAGCATTTCATATCCTTACTACTCTCTGAATAAAGAAACTACCTCTGACATTTGTCTTATACCTATCTCCCCTCCCTTTAAAGTTATGTACCTTCGTGTTTGCCGTTCCCACACTTGGAGAACGGATCTCCCTGTCCAACCTATCTCACGTTCTCATTATCTTGTATGACTCTATTCAGTCACCACACAACCTTCTTCTCTCTAACGAGAACAGCCTCAAAACCCTCGACCTTTTCTCGTAAGACATTCCTTCCGTCCCAGGCAACATCCTATTAAATCTTATCTGCACCCTTTCCAAAGCTTCCACATCCTTCTTTTAATGCGGTGACCAGAACTGTAAACAATACTCCACGTGTGGCCGTATCAGAGCTTTATACATCTGCAGCATAACCCACTGGTTCCGGGAATCAATCCCTCTAGTAATAAAGGCCAAAACAGTGTACTCCTTCTTAACAACCCTGTCAATCTGTGTGACAACTTTCAGGGATCTGTGTACATGGACAACGAGATCTCTCTGCTCATCTGCACTCCCAACAATCTTACCATTAGCCCAGTACTGTTCATTCCGATTACTCCGTCCAAAGTGTATCACCTCACAATTGTCCACAATAAACTTCATTTTCCACTTCTCAGCCCAGCTCTGCATACTATCTATGTCTCTCTGCAACCTACTACATCGCTCGACACTATCCACAACTCCACCGACCTAAGTGTCGTCCGCAAATTTACCAACCCACCATTCTAAGCTCTCATCCAGTTCATTTATAAAAATGACGAACAGCAGCGGACCCATCATCGACACTTGCCGTACGCCACTAGTAACTGGACACCAAGGTGAACATGTTCTATCAACTATAACCTTCTGTTTTCTTTCAGAAAGCCAATTACTGATCCAAACTGCTACATCTCCCATAATCCCATTTCTCCGTATTTTGTATGATAGCCTACTGTTATCATACTGTTATCAAAGGGACCCTTTTCGAACGCCTTGCTGAAATCCATATACATCATATCAACTGGTTTACTCTCATCTACCTGTTTGGTCACTTTGTCAAAACAGCCAATACGATTCGTGACGCACGACCTACCCTTCACAAAACCGCGAACAACATTTACTATCCTCCCATCCTCAGGCACTATTCCTGTAAAAAATGACGACTTGAAGACCAATGCCAAAGGCTCGGCAATCTCTTCGCTTGCTTGCCAGTGGATCCTAGGAGAGATCCCATCCGGCCCAGGGGACTTGTCTACTTTCACACTCTTCAGTATTTCTAATACCTCTTCATTGTGAAACTCAATCTCTTCTAGTCCAGATGCAAGTATCTCTGTATCTTCCTCGCCAACATTTTCTTTTCTATCGCGAACTCTGTCGAAAAATATTTATTTAGTGCATCCCCTATCTCCTCTGACTCCACACACAACTTCCAACTAAAATCCTTGATTGGTCCTAATTTAACCCTCGTTATTCTTTTATTCCTGACGTACCAATGGAAAGCCTTAGGTTTAACCCTGCTCCTATCTACCAACAACTTCTCATGTCTCCTCCTGGCTCTTTTGAACACTGTTTTTAGGTCTTTCCTGACTTCCTTGGAGCACTCAAGCGCCCTATCTGAGTTTTCACATTTTGTCCGAACGTAAGCTTTCTTCTTCTTCTTGACCAGGGATTCCACTTCTTCAGTAAACCATGGCTCACGCGTTCTATATCTTCCTCACTGCCTGACAGGTACATACTTATCAAGGACATACAGGAGCTTTTCCTTGAATAAGCTCCACATTTTTAACGTGCTCATCCCCTGCAGTTTCCTTCCCCATTCTACGCTTCTCAATCTTTCCTCATTGCATCATAATTTCCCTTCCCCCAGCTGTAACTCTTGCTCGGTGGAGTACACGTACCCCTTTCCATCACTAAAGTAAACCTGACAGAAGAGTGATCGCAATCACGTTAATATAAACTGTTCTACTTCCCCTTCCCAGAAGTCCTTTGCTCGTTCCTCCTTCGCTGGCCTTAAGGTAAGAAGTTTAAATATTCTCAGTGCCCTTCCCGACATTCACCTCGCACCAACGTCACCTCCTCCCGCCTCTGGCTGCTACGAAGTGAACCATTGGCCTGAAGGCAAGCAGTTTAAATATACTCACCGGACTTCCCGGCAATGATCTCGGACCAAAGTCACCTCCACCCGGCTCCCGACTCGCGCTGCTCGGAACTTCTATGTTGTTCGTCACACGAAAGTTTTCCGTTTGGATAATATTTTCTTCACGCCATTAGAAACAGGAAACTGTGCAGCGCAGGAAACAGATGCAGTAAGAATATCAATCGCTGTCGCCCTGAAGGCTCTGGAACCAGTAGCATTTCAGTTAACAGTCGAATGCGCTTAATGTCCAACCTAATATCATGGACAATCCTCGAAAGCAGGCCATGAGTGACTTCCAAATTCAGTCTTCCCTTGCCAGAACGACTACTGTCCTTCGTCAGTTTTACTTTTCCAAACTAAACACTGAACAATTCATTATGGGGACATGGTAACTGTCTGATCCAACTCACTACAGATCCTCTCATGTCACTGGAAACCAGTTCTCCTCCAAGGGGGACAATCTCCCTTCGAGCGTCTCAGTGACTTGTGTGTTCCAGAGTTTTTCATTATCCCAGAGTCCAGATGAAGTTTTTATTCCTCATGTACAAGAGCGAGAATTCTTTCAATGTCTCAGTTAAGTTCCTGTCCCAAGAACATCAGAGTCAATGTCCCGTCCTTTGCTTGGTCCGACAGTTCACCCTTGTTCATTCTCCTCTGATTCCATTTCCCAGAATTTCTCAAGATTCGCAAAGCTGGAGACTGGTTATGTGGTTTGCCTCTTTAACATTTTTCCAAATGCCAATTTACAACATTTTTACAGTATCTCTTCACAACCTTTTACCTTTCGCCATGTCCAGCGATCTTGACTCCCGTTTTGTGGAGAGATTCCCGAGGCTGGTGAGTTTCAATTTCCTGCGGCTGTTTACAATGATGGGGGAGGGAGCGGGAGGGATAGGCACTTTGACGAGCAGGAGGAAGTGTTGCCACTGACCAGAGTCAGTGACCAGAGGACTGCGATTAAAGGAACCTTAAGAAAAACAGCACTTCTGCTCACGACGTTCAAAGAATACTGCGGAAACCCAATTTGTATCGCAGTGCATCTGAAAAGAGAAACCGAGGTAATGCTTTAAGTACAGGACATTTCTGGTGAAGAACCCGAGTATTCCAAGTCTCATAAAATTGCTGGTCTTGTTTGTGAGATAGGTTTTCTGAACTTTGGGCTAAACTTCGAATTGCAGGTAGTCATTTATAACGTAGTCAGCAGGATTCAAACCTGCACGGGGAAACCCCAATGGACTTTGGTTTCATCACCTTAACCACTCGGTCATAGCTACACACGCAGGCCAATTCTTTGGCATATTGTATGGAATGGAGTATTCTAACCTGTAACACCAGTATTTGGTTTGTCCTGTCTGCAGTATGTCCCCAGTATGTCACCCTCTCTTGGTTCAGAAAGGAGAAGGACGTTCGGAGGTCAATTCGAATTGACATGCATATTGATGAATGTTAAACTGGATGGGTTGGATCCATTTTCATGTGTAGAGAGGTTAATAAACACAGAGGTAGATTGAGAATGAAAAATGTCATGGTGTTTGTCGAACGTGTTGACTGCCAGCTGAATTACAGCTCCTCAAATGTTGCAAAAAAGATTGGCAAATCTATTATGAAAGTCCGGTTCATTTTTTTATACAAGATCAAAATATGATCAGTGTGCAAATACACACAGTTGGCACGGGACAGTACAGAGCTATCTTCATTAGTTTAATAAGCTCTGATTTACTCCTGGGAAAATGTGTGACCAGAGGGCTTTCTCACAGCGGAAGGGTTCAAACATGAAAGGCTCTGACAAGGACGATACTATCCCTTTTCGAGGGTAGCAAATCTGTGCAATGCTGTACAACAGAGGGCTGCGAAGGCTGGGTATATTCAAGCCTGAGAAAGACAGACATTAAGGGCCACGGAGATAAGGCTGAAAAGGGGAGTTGAGGATTACCCAAATCAGCCGTGATCTCATTGAAAGCTGTCGCCAACTTGATGGGCTAAATGCTTCCATCTCCTTTCATATATTTGCTGTCATTTGCAAGATGATAGACAACATTGCAAAAGAAGAAAAGCACAAAGTCAGGAAATGATGATTGCAGTCAAACTGAGTCAAAATTATTTATTGAAAGGAAAGTCATATTTGGTGATTTGCCAGATCTCTGCGAACATGACCAGCTGATCAAGGGAGCTATTGATCTGAGTGTGTTTTGACATGAGACAAACAAATGTTAGTGACATATTTCTGGCTTTTTCTGTCGAAGCAAATGGTTTTTCCTGATTTTCATAACGAAAGAGATGGTTCCTAATAAAAGAAAGAGATTAAGTCACATGAAAAGTAATCGATGACCAAGTTATAGCGCTCGGTGTTCGATGGGACTGAAATGATTTATTAATTATTTTTCTCTAAACTTTCTTTACTAATCATCGGGATTGGAAGAGCGGAAATAAAAATCGTCCATAAGCCTTGCCATCTTTTATCACTCGCATGCAGTAATTTTTTACTTGTACGGTTTAATTTACACTGTGGTTACTGTAAGTGGGCTTGTAAGCTACACCTGCTGGTGACCTCTTCCCTCACTGCTCCTCATCTCTACACAAACACATTTTACATCCTTATCTCCTGTATCAAAATAATCTCTAAGCATTGCATAAATGTCACTAAAACCTGGGCATTTCGCACACGCCTGTGTGTGTCATCTTCCAGTATGAATTGATACCTTACTGTGTTGCAATTGCACATAATAAGAGAAAAACAAAATAGAGGCAGGTGGACCTGGGTTTCAAACGCACAAAATTGCAGCTAAAACGCAGATTACTGCCCACAATACGATCACGGATGCACGCACTTAACCGTCAGGAAGCACAGAATAAGTACAGGACTGGTAGGCATGTCAGGAACACCACCGGAAACACAACAGAAATATTTCTCTTGGCGACTATTTTGGATGTATTTCTCAATGAGCAATCGAGTTTTACATGTGATCCATCAGGAGTTACCTCACACCAGGAAGTAACTAGTGCTGCAGACGAACATATAATCCAAGTTGTAAGCCCCAAAATCAGAGAGACACTTAGTGCCCTGCATACACCCACAAGGAACAGCTGTCCTTGGCAATTACGGCGTAACTGAGCTGTATGAATGCAGATCGCTGGTTGTCTGCCTGCTTCTCCTGTGTAGTTTTATGTGCAGTCCCTGCGTGCAACCTTGCCAACTATGTTTGTCCTGCATATGATGGGCATTGGGTCTGGTCAGTTTTCTCTGAGCGAGGTTGTCGGTTTAATTGCTGTCGTAATACCGAGTGAACTGAGGAAACGGGCTCTCAGTTACAGTAATTTACTTTAATAAATGGAAGCATGCTTTTAAAATTGCCACGTGGCATATCCTCGTTGCGAAGTTCGTGTGCCAGGTATCTGCGAATCAAATTACGGGACTATCCATTTTTGGCAAAGAATTTTTGTGGCAGTCACTAGTTGCCACCACCAACTGTCCCCCTTAGCAATAAGGACAAGTTGCAAAGACTACAAATTCAATGAGAAGAGCACAAGGTTAATACGACAGGGCAAACAGAAGGCAGCCAGAAAATTTCCGGAAGCGGGGCACTCATCCACGGATTCCATCAATAAACAGATTGATCCTGACCCAATCTGCAACCCCAAGAATGGGAAGGAGCGGGAATGAAACAAAATCAATTCCAACCGCCACAGGACAACGGCGCTTCACAACAAGCTCTGTTGCCCTGAAGATGTCACCCAGAATGGTGAGAAAAAGGCGGCAAACGATCTTCCTAGGTCCGCCAAATATTTTAACAAAACGTCCACGACACACGTGAGCTCCTCATCTTTCTGCTCCAAAACACTCTGGTTATTTGCAGCAGAGAATTGTACACTGAACACCCGCGTGCAAGGTGGAGATATCAATCCCTACAGTACCAAGGTAGTGATAGCGAGGCCAACAGCTGAAATTGTCATATGGATATCCACAAACACTGTCTTTGAAAGGTACCCTTTCATATGAAAGCATGTGCAGCAGTAGAATCCGGGACCAAAGCAGTCTTTTCTGGCGGTTCATATTCCAGACAACTTGCTTGTTCACCGTTTAATCTGAAAGTGAATAGAGACAGTTAGTTCACCATTATTTGGAAAGCAGATCCTGTTTGTTGTTGCAGTGGCGAAAAGGTGAGCAATCGCGATGTGAAAGTTGTTATATTTCTCTCAATTACTTCATTACTGTCCTGGTGAGGGCGAAAGGTTATTGGCTCTCTCGATCAGATGGAGGCACCAGCGCATTGTTGACCTAATTTAATCAAGGATATAATTTGTAATCTTCAATTGTAATGGTTCATTGTTGTTCTGTTTTGTTTTATGATACCTGAGCACTTTCTGGGAATTGGCAATACACTAAATCTCCACTAAATGGTAGGAATTGCTTCGCTGCGATTTGTGTGAGCAGTTCATCGCAGACACAACTCACCGTGCCTCACGGACAGCATTTAGGCTTTGGTATGTCTGATCATGGTCCTGCCTTTTTAGTTTATCTTCGCTTCCACGTTAAGAGCTGTCAGTTTTTGGAATGGGTGGAGAGCTGAATGGGTAATATGGCATGTGAGGTATTTTTCGTCAGCCAAAATCTTTGACTACGAACTTGGGAACATGTCAAGAAGAATGGTCATTCACAGCAAAAAGTCCAGAAAACCTTCATCTCTGGATCGGTTGGGCCCATCAACCCTCCATACAAAATAGCCAAACGTGCTGACTGAGTAACAAACAGCATGATTTTTTTTTGCAAATGGTGTATTCAAACCGTTGTCGGCTGCTGGAGCATGTCAGAGTTGTCGAGCAGGGCAACAGGTCCTGCTATCCAACTTGCCCTTGTTGAACACATAAACGAAATTTATTGAAACATTTTGGCCAATGTTTGTGCTTTATCTCTTCGAAGTCTTCCTGTCTATACACCCATTCAAATGGCTTTGAAATGTTGTGAGTGCACCAGATTCTGCCACTAAATGTCGCTCTTCATTCCAAACACACAAAATTTCTGTGTGAAAAACACTTTAAATTTAAATTTTACCTCTCTCACGTTAAACGTATGCTATGTAGATTTTAACACGCGTCACTTGTGAAAAAGTGCTCCTTGACTATTTACTCTGTCTGTCTTCCTTATGTTTTTGTAAGCTTCTGTGATGCTATCTCTCAGCCCTGAAGCGCCAGTGAATACGGCAATGCCTATTCAGCTTCTTGCTAATATCCAAACAGTGCAAACCTTGCAAATGCTTGTAAAGGTTTTTAAACTTTCACTTGTAAGAGGTATGTCCAGCTGCAGCATTTGTTTGACCGCATGACGACTCTGGAGCTGCGGATGGACTCACTGTGGAGCATCCGAAATGCTGAGGAATTATGTTCCCTCTCAGGTGCTCAGGTCAGGGATGTCACTCATTGGCGGCAGAACATTATGAAAGGGGATGGTGAATAGCCAGTTGTCTTTGGTGCATACAGGCATCAACGACAAAAAACGAGATGCGGACCTGAAGGAAGAATTCAGGGAGATGGGAGAGAATTAAAGAGGCAGATCTCAAAGGTAGGTATCTCGGGTTTACTGCCGGTGGCACGTATCAGCCAGCATAGAAATGAAAATAAAAGGCACGAAGGACACGAGGCTTGAGTGATGGTGTAACAGGGAGGGTTTCAGATTTGTTGGAAATTGGGACCGGTTCGAGGGAAGGAGGGACTTGTACGAAAATTGACGATCTCAGTCTGATCCAGACTAGAACAAATGACGTTTCGGGAGTTTGTGCTACTGCTGTTGGGGAGGATTTCAACTGATGTGGCAGGCGGCAGGGAACCAGAAGAGAAGAAATGTCGGCAGCGAGGTGGAAAATGGAAACTGTAAGAATCAGGAAGATTGCATTAATAAGGGGACGAGTAAGCAGGCACCAGATGAACGCAAAAGAACTGGTGGCGTGAAATGCATCTACTTTAATGCAAGGAGTACAGGCAGATGAACTTAGGGTTTGGGTTGGTGCCTCGGAGTATGACATTATTGCAATAACAGAGACTTGGTTGAAGGAAGGGCATGGTAGACACGGAAATGATCCAGGATATAGATGCTTTAGATGGGACAGGAAGGGAAGTAAAAGGGGCGGAGTTGCATTGCTGGTCAGGGATGATATCACGGCTTTGCAAAAGGAGGACACTATGGAGGGCTTGGTTCGTGAGGCATTATGGGTGGAGCTGAGAAAAAAGAAGTGTATGGTTACATTGTTGGGACTCTATTACAGTGAACGTGAGGTTGAAGAACAAATAGGTAAACAGATTATGGAAAGGTGTACAGACAATAGAGTAGTGGTGATCGAAGATTTCAGTTTTCCCAACATTGACTGGGATACTCTTAGCGTCAGAGGGGTAGTATTTGTAAGAAGCGTCCAGGTGAGTTTTCTAGAGAGGTATGTCAATAGTCCGACGAGAGAAGAGGCCATTTTGGAACAGGTATTGGGGAATTAGCCAGGACAGGTGGTCGAAATTGCGGTGGGTGATTTCTTTGGGAACAGTGTCCAATATTCTGTATGTTTTAGAATACTCACAGACAAAGATGAGAGTGGTCCTAAGGAAAGAGTATGAAACTGGTCCAAAGTGAATTATATCAAAATTATGCAGGAGCCAGTAAATGTGGAATGAACACAGCTATTTGAAAGAAAGACCACATTTCATATGTGGGAGGATTTCAAATAAAGGTTAAAGTTTGTGCAGGATAGGCATGTCTCCTTGAAGGCAATATCCGTAAACCATGGATGTCAGGAGAATTGAATGACAAGCCAATCGGAAAAGTGAAACATACATAAGCCTCGGCAGCTAAGAACAGAATGGTCCCTGGAGGAATATTGGAAGAGTTGGACAGGTCCTCAACGAGGATAAAAGCGGGATAAAAGGGATCATGAAACAACTTGTTGCGAGCAGAGTTAAGGAGAATCCTAAAGCCTTTTATTCATACGTAAGAAGCAAGTGGTTAACTGGAGGAAGGATTGGTCCACCAAACGAAAATTAAGGAAGGCTCTGTGTCGCATCTGAGAGAGTGGATGAGATTCTGAATGATTATTTTGCATAAGTGTTCACTAAGGAGAGGAACGTGATGAGAGTTGAGTCTAGAGATAGAGGTTTAATTAGTCTAGGTCATGTTGACATAAGTAGGGAAGATGTGTTGTGTAAGCTATGGGTTATTAATGTGGACAAATCCCCAGGACCGGATGGGATCTATCCCTGGTTGCTGAGTGGGGCGAGAGAGGAAATACCTGGAGTCCTGACAGATATCTTCGTAGTATCCTTAACGACAGGCGAGGTGCTGGAGTACTGGAACGTTGATCATGTTGTCCCCTGCACATGAAGGATAGTAGGGATATTCCGGGTAACTACAGACGAGTGAGCCTGTCATCAGTGATGGGAAAGTTGCTGGAGAAGGTACTAAGGGAGAGGATCTGTTTATATTACGAAAACAATGGGCTTATCAATGATAGGCAAAATGGTTTTTGTGTGGATGAGTTCATGTCATACCAAGTTGATAGAGTTCTTCGGGGAAGTGACCAAGTTGATCGATGAAGGTAAGGTTGTTGATGTTATACACATGGAATATAGTTCGGAGTTTGATCAGGTTCCCCATGGTAACTTAATAGAGAAAATGAAGTCACGTGGTGTGCAGTGTGTTCTAGATAGGTGGATAAAGATTTGGATGAACAATAGGAGACAGAGAGTAATAGTTGAATGGAGCTTCTGGAAATGGCGAAAGATGACCAGTAGTGTTCCAAAGGGGTCAGTGTTGTAGCCACTGTTGTTTGTGATATACATAAATGACTTGCAAGAGAACACTGTTGGGATGATCAGAAAGTTTGCAGATGACACGAAGATTGATGGACTAGCAGAAAGTATAAGGGACTGTCAAATAATACAGGAGGGTATAGATTGACTGGAGAGTTGGGTGGAAAAATGGCTGATGTAGTTCAATCCAAACAAATGTGAGGTTATGCAATGAGGTCCGTCTAATTCTTGAGCGAGTTATACAATGATAGGAAGAGCTTTGGGAAAGGTTGACAGACAGAAAGATCTAGGAGTGCAGGTCCCTTGTACCCTGAAAGTTGCTGCACAATTGGATAGAATGGCCAAGCAGGCATGTAGTATGCTTGCCTTCATTGGATAGGGTATTGAACATAGTAGCTGGCAAATTATGTTAAAGTTATGCAAGACATTGGTCCAGCCGCACTTGGAATACTGTGTAAGATTCTGGTCGAACCATTACCAAAAGGATGTGGGCTTTTTGGAGTGGGAGCAGAAAAGCTTTACGAGGATGTTTCCTAGTAAGTAGGTGCTTTCTAAGAAGAGAGATTGAGGGGGTTACGTCTGTTTTCATTAGCAAAAACAGATTGTTCGGGATCTAATTGAGGTTTACAAAATCATGCAGGGAGTAGACAGGGTAGGTAGAGATAAGCTTTTTCCGAGGGTAAAGGATGAAATAGCGGGAGGTCAGGCTTTCATGGTAAGAGATGAAAAGTTTAAGAGGAATTCTCGCGGCAAGTACTTGACACAGCGGGTGGTGGGTGTCTGGAACGCGTTGCCAGCAGAGGCGGTAGAGGCAAGCATGGCAGATTAATTTAAGGTGCGTCCGGACAGATGCATGAGTAGGTGGGGAGCAGAGGGATTCAGATGCTTAGGAATTGGACCAGTGACAAGGAAAGCTTCTGTCATAACGAAGTCTGGATTCATGATGTAAGTTTCTGTCAAATGCTTTCCAAAATAGGCTCTGAAACACTTCATTTGGACGCTGTATGGCGTTTCTCAACCTGTGTGAACCAAAAGCAGAAATCTAAAATCATCGTTTGGCACAGTTCACATATTCGAGTTTCTAAGCAGCAGGCACGGTTACAGCTCATTTTGTCAGCAACCAGAATAGAAAGATTTACAGACTCAGATGAACTCTCGACTCTTACTCTCATACAGTTATTAATATTACCGTGTGGTCTGAAATCTAAGCCATATTCTAACTGAAAATGAGAAAATTACAGATAGTCTGCCGAATGACATTGTATGCATTTTGTTTCTTATTACCACAGAGTTGCAGGAACGTATGACGGCGGGTAAGAGGAATGCAAGTCAAGTGCAGCTCTGGTGAAACACCTTCTGGCTGACTCAGTCATCAACAAGAAACGTGAATGCGACGAAAGTGGGAAACCTTTTTACACTTCGAACAAAGAACAATATGATACAGTGAGCACCTCTTTGACGTCTCAGATCGCCTTTGACGTTCCCTGAATATGTGTAGAAATTTATTTCTGGACACCTCAAAGAAAGAACTGTTTGATTTTCGGACAATCAGTGAGTCGCATCTCCTCGATTCCCACACAGGTCTCCAGCTTGCAGCCAGGTGGCAGTTGTTCATGGCTCTGCTGGAAAATGCACTATTAAGGAGAAAGACAATGGATGTTTCAGCTCTTACGGGCACCGCGGATCGAATACCCTCGCTACGTGTTCTTCCATTCTAGTATTCCTGTGCTAAACTAGTTTTTCAGTTCATTTGAGCAGCAGGAGAATTGGCGTTTATGGCAGGAGCACTTCACCATCTCCGGTGCTCATTTTATTCGAGGAGAGAAACTTCACACAGCAACGATTTGGAATTGTTTCCTTTTCACCATGGCAGCAGACATGGGCTGGCAAATTCAAAGCCAGGTTTGCTGATGAGAACAAAAACCACGAACGCTCAGATGGAGGAATTCCTTTCCACCGCTTCTTCTGCAGAACTGGTGCAGTTGCTGTGAGTGTGCAGCAGAGTACCTTAAGGAGGACGCTCTTGGGTTTCTGGTTTTTGCCTGTGTGCTCACGTGGCTGAGCAATCAGCGACACTGGTTCCAGGTTCTACTTCTTAAGAAAGCTTGGATTTGCATCCCTGCGCTGCCACTTATGCAAATGCATTAGTCTGGCAACATTTTGCAGGGATGATTGTGTTGTAGTTGAATGGTAAAAAAAAGGTCATTTCTTCTAAACCTGGTTGTGATGTGGCAGAGCACAAACAACCGCCATGTCGGTGTCCACGCTGTTTTTCCCCACTGCTGTGGTTATCACATTCTCCTCAAGCTCGAAAGGCCCCCAGCATAACAGAGGACTCAAGCAGGCTGCGTCAGGTTTTCATATTCCAGACAATTTGCGTTGTTCACCATTTTCTCTGAAAGTGAGTGAAGATGGTGATTACCCTGCTGAAGTGAAATCAGATCATGCATTGAATCCGATCGCAGTTTTCTGTTGTTGTGGCGAAAAGGAGGGCAATCGCGATGTTAAACTTGGTTATATTTCTCTCATTTCCTTCATTCTGTCCCGATGAGGGAGGCTGCTGATCAGCCCTCTCGATCCGGTAGAGACAACATCGCATTGTTAACATACTCTCATCGAGACTGTAATTGGTAATCTTCACTTTTCATGGTTCATTGTTATCCTGTTCTGTTTTATGATATTTGATCACTTTCCGGGAAGGAATGGTGCACGAAGACGCCAGTACGTTGAAAGGACCATGTGGAATTGCCTCGCCGCCATTTCCGTGAGCAGTTCATGACCCAGACGACTAGCTCTGCCTCACAGACAACATTCATGCGTCCAAGTGTCTGAAAATAGGTTAATCATTGTCAGTTCTGCTTTTTTAACTTTACCAGATTTCAGTTTTTGAATTCAATGGAGACTTGAGCGGGTAACACGATTTGTGAGATATTGTCCGCAGCCAAAATCTTTCACTGAGAATTTGGGAATGTGTGAAGAAGAATGGTCATCAGAAGCCGAAGACCAAAGTAGCATCATTTTAGGCCCTATTTCTCACCTGCCCACTTTCTTTGGCAGCTCATTTAATACACGTACCACATTCAGCTTGAAAACATTGCCCCTCAGACGCCTTTTAAATCTTTTCCCTCACACCCTAAGCCTGAGCCCTCTGGCTTTGGACTCACCTAACCTTGGGAAAAGACCCTGGTTGTTCGCCATATCCATGTCCCTCACGATTTTATCAACCTCTAAGATAATCTCTCAACCCCAGCATATTCAAACTCTCCCAAAAACTCAAATCCTTAACTCTGGCAACATCTTTGCACATCTTCTCTGAACCCTTTCAAGTTTTGTAATATCACTCCTACAGCGGGGAGACCAGGACTGAAGGCAGAATTCCAGAAGTGGCTGAATCAATGTCCTGCAGAGCCGAAAAATAATGTCGCGACTCCTGGACTCAATGCATTGACCAAAAAAGGCAAGTATACAAATCACCTTCTTCACTACACTGACTATCTATGATTCCACTTTCAAGGAACTATGAACCTGTACTCCAAAGTCTCTTAGTTCAACAACACTTCCCAGGAACTTCACATTAAATACATAAGTCCTGTCCTGATTTGCTTTTCCAAAATGCAGCACCTCACATTTATCTGAATTACACTCCATCTGCCACTCGTCAGCCCATTTGTTTGAAGTCCGATTTTACTCTGAGGCAATCTTCGTTGACCACTACATCTCCAATTTTGATGTCTACTGTAAACCTACTAACCATACTCATATATCCACATAGAAATCATTGATATAAATGATGAAAAGCAGTGGACCCTGCACTGATCCTAACAGCATATTGCTCATCACAGGTCTCCAGTCCGAAAAGGAAACCTCCACCCCGACCCTCTGTCTCCAACCTTCCAGCCAATCTTGTATCCAAATAGCTAGTTCTCTCTGCATCCAATGGTGTCTAATTTGCTAATCAGTCTGTTCTGTAGAACCTTTTTGAATGTCTTTCTTAAGTCCAAGTCAGTGATTTCCATGGACAAATCCAGGCTGACTATCCCTAATCATTTCTTGCCTTTCCAATTACATCTAAATCCTCTCCCTGAGAAGCCTTTCCAACAACATACCTGACTTCAGGCTCACCCGTGTATTGTTCTCTGGCTTTCTCATCACCTTTCTCAAATAATGGCAGCTGTCTTGCAGCATTACATCTGTGGCTATCGGTGATATAACTACCTCAGTAAGGGGCCCAGCAATCACTTCCCTAGCATCCCAAAAGGTTATGGGATTCACCTGATCATGTACCAGGGATTTATCAATCTTCATGCATTATACAAGATCCAGTACCTCCTCCCAACTAATATGGACACTTGCCAAGTGAACACTATTTATTTCTCCAACCTCTCTCGCCTCCATATACGATTTCAGTAAGAGCTGACATGAAATCCTCGGGTATTATCTCTTCCATCTCCTGCAGTTCCACAGACAGCCTTGTTGATCTTTGAGGGTCCATATTCTCTGTCTGGTTACTCTTTTGTCCTTAGTGTATTTGTAGGATTTTCCCTAAACCTTTTTCCCAAAGCTATCTCATGTCCCATTTTTGCTCTCCTGGTTTTCCGCGAGTATAATCCTACTGCCCCATGCCCCTCCAGGGATTCACTCAAACGCAGCTGTCTATACTTGCCATTTCCCTCCTTCATCTTCTTGACCAGATCCTCAATTTCTGTCCACAGGCAGCATTCTCTATAGCTACCAGCCTTGGCCTTATCAGGAACATACTCTCTGTACACTACAGACATATGGAGGCAATGGCAAATGAGGAGTGGTCAGTAAAGAGGTTGTATTGGGAAACCTAACAGCCTAAACGTAGTTAGGTCTCCTGGCCCTGTTGGAATGCACCCAGGGGACTATAAAACATGACAGAGGGTAAATAGCAACTTTACTCGTGATAGTTCACGAAAATGTGCTGGACTCTGGGATGGTTCTGACAGACTGGAAAGCTGAACATGTGATGCCAATATTTCAAAATGGACCTGTTAGCTAAACTTCTGTAATTGAGAAAATGCCTGAATCTCTCAAGGAAGAAACAGTAAGCTATCTGGATATAAATTGTCTCATCGAGCAGACACAGCATGGATTCATGAACGGTAGGTCATGTTTAATTAATTTACTCGAATTATTTGAGGACATCACGAGCACTTTGGACAACGAAGAACCAGTGGATATGGTGTATATCGATTTCCAGAAGGCATTCACCATGATGCCACACACAAAAGACTGCAGTATAAGATGCATGGCATTCTGGTTAATGTATTGGTATGGATACAGGATTGATTAACTAACACAAAGTAAAGAGTGGGGATAAATGGGTGTTTGGACGAGTGTTGGGACTACAATTGTTAACAATTTACACAGATGTTTTGGAGTTCAGGACCAGATGTCAGAGTTCAGATTTGACATGATGAGGTAGAGCAAGGTGTGCAGAGGCCACTGTAAGTCTACACAGGGATAAGGAGAGGTGACGTGAGTGCGTAAGGATCTGGCAGACGGAGGAAAATATTGGGAAATGTGAGGTCATTACTTTTGGTCGGATGAACAGCAAAATAGATTATGAAATGGTGAAAACTTGTCGCACGCTGAGATACAGATGGAGCTGGGTGTCCTTGTACGTGAATCACAGGAAGTTGGTTTGCAGGTCCAGCAGGTAATTAAGGCAGTGAAGGGAATATTGTCCTTCATTGCTAAAGGGATGGTTATCTGCAGCTGTACAGGGTGCTGGGGAGGCCAGACCGGGAGTACTGTGTACAGGTTCGGTCTCCTTACTTCAGCAAGGATGTAGTGGCACTGGAGGGAGTGCAGAGGAGGGTTACTAGTTTGTGTTGTGAGTTGAGAAGGTTGCCTAATGTGGAGAGATTGGGTCGACTGATACAACATACATTGGAATTTCGAAGAATGGGAGGTTGTATAGGAAAAAAATAACATTATGAAGGGAGTAAATAAGATAGCAGCAGGGAGGTTATTTCCATTGGGGACGGGGCAAACTAGGGAGCATCGCGTCAAAATAAGGGGGTATCAGATTTAGGACTGAGTTGATGAGGAATTTCTTCAGCGAAAGGGTTGTGAATCTGTGGAATTCCCTGCTGAATGCAGCAGTTGAGGCTTTCATCTTGAATGCCTTTTGGTCAAAAGCGAGATTTACGAACAGGAAAGGGACTAAGGGTGATGGTGAGAGAGCAGGAAAGTGGAGCTGAGGCCATGAAAAGATCAGCCCTGATCTTAGTGAATGGCAGAGCAGGCTTGAGGGGCCAGATGGCCTACTCCTGCTGATATTCCTTATGTTCTTCCGTTCCCACTTTCCAGCCGTCCCTTTACCTGGGAATAGCAAAGAAATATTGAAAGTTCTCGCCTTCTACCGTCAAAATTCGCCTTTGCCCAATTTAGAGCACTATCTTTTAGATCTTTTAAAACTAGTAGAATTATCAGAGAATTCCAGGAGTGTGGAAGCAGGCCATTCAGCCCATCACATCTGCACGGAGTCTCAGGGACTCCCACCCGAGCAATGTAAAACTGCATTTCTTATGGATAATCAACCGAGCCTGCACTTCCCTGAACACTATGGGCAATTTAGCCTGGATAATCCACCCAACCTGCATATCTTTAGATAGTGGGAGGAATCCAGAGCAACCAGACGAAACCCACGCAGATCATAACAATCAGGTGATCATCTATTCCTTATTTCCCAGTTCCACCCAAGTAAATTCACTGGACGTACTCCCATGAATATCCCCCCAAGCACAAATATAATGCTATCACTGATCAAAAACACCACTCCACCTCCTCTCATGTCCCCCTTTCTATCCTTCTGTTTGCATCTATAACCTAGAACATTAAGATGCCATTCCTATCCATCCCTGAGCCTCGTTTACATAATACTCATGATATCACAGCGCCACGTTCAAAACCATACCCTGATCCCATCTGCCTTCCCTGTCAGGTCTCTTGCATTGAAATAAGAGAAGTTTAACTGGTCAATCCTACATCGTTCTCTGTCTTGCCCTTGCCTGCCTTGACTGTTTGATTTCTGAACTGTACCAGCCTCAGACTTATCTCTTTTCTCACTATCTCTTTGGGTTTACCCACATGCCCTCACTGGTCTAATGCCTCCTGACGAGCACTTGCAAATCTCTCTACCTGGATATCAGACACCTTCCAATTCGGGTGCAATCTATCCTTCTTATGCATGTCAACTCTACTTCAGAGGAGATTACAATGATCCAAAAATGTGAATCCTAAACCAGCTCCTTAGCCACTCATTCATCCCCTCCACCCTGCTATTTCTCTTCTCACAAGCATGTAGCACCGGGAGTAATCCAGATATTACGACCAACGAGGACATACTTTTCCAGGCTAATTTGCTACATTCTCTCGTCAGGACCTCATCCTTTTCTCTTCCTATGTCATTGGTGCCAATATACAACGACCTCCCAGTGGTCATTCTCCCCTTTGAGAATAGTCTGCTCCCTCTCTGAGACATCCTTGACCCTGACACCAAGGAGATACCACCCCATTCTGCTGCCTCACTGTCAGCGACAGAAACGGCAGTCTGTGCCCTATACCAGAGAGTCCCGAATCATCATTGATCACCTGGAATCTGATATAGCACTCCTTACGTTAGAGAGAGTCTCAGTACTAGTACCTTGGCTGTCAGTGCTATATTCCCCTGAGAGTATATGACCACCTACATTTTCCAGAACACTATACTTTTTTGAGATGGGAATAGCCACAGGAGACTACTTCTCTACCCACCTCCCTTTTCTACCTTTCCGAGATGTAACTCATCTACCTGACTGTACCTGCAGTTTTCTGGCTGAAACTGCCATCTATCACACATCCTGACTCATGTAAATTTTTCCTTACCATTAAGCATTGCTACATAAGATCCATGCGATCCAAGAGGATTTACATCCTCACTTCCTGCAGACTATCATCAGAATCATTGAAACTCTTCCTAATCTCCGACATCCTCCAGGAAGAGCACGTCACTGAACGAATGGCCATCTCTGCACCTTAATCTGTAGACCCAGAAAAAGGCAGCATCTTATATCTTTACAAAAGACTACTCTCGAATACATTAGTACTTGTATTTAATATTTAAATCATTCAACCAAAAGATCATGAGACACGTATTTAAACTAATAAACCCTCACCCTATTGAATGTTGTGGACTTTTAGAAATAAAACAGACCAACATTTACCTTTTAAGAGACTGAAATCCACTGAGCTGATCCTCGGCTCTGAGTCACAGACGTACAGCACGGAAACAGACCCTTCGGTCAAACCCGTCCATGCCGACCAAATGCCCGAACCTAATCTAATCCCATTTGCCAGCATTGTGCGATATCCCTCTCAACGTTTCCTATTCATATACCTATCCAGATACCTAATAATTGTTGAAATTGTACCAGCCTTCATAACTTCCTCTGACAGCGCATTCCATAAACGCACCACCATTGCATGAAAAAGTCTCCCCGTAGGTCCCTTTTATATCTTTCCCCTCTCACGCTAAACCTATGCCCTCTAGTTCTAGATTCCCCTCTCCCCAGTGTAAACACCTTGTCTATCTCTCTGGTCCATGCTCATGAATTTATAAACCTCTGAGGTCACCAGTCAGCCTCCGAAACTGGAGGGAAAACAGCCCCAGCCTATACAGTCTCTCACTGTAGCTCAAACCCTCCGACCCTGGCAACATCCTTGAAAATCTTTTCTGAACATTTCAGGTTACACAACATCCTTCTGATGGGTGAAGAACAGAATTGCACACAATATTGCAAAAGTAGCCTAACCAATGTCGTGAGCAGCCGCAACATGTCCTCCCAACTCTTGTACTCAATGCACTGACCAATAACGGAAATCATACCAAACATCTTCACTATCCTACCTACTTGCGCCTCTACTTTTGAGGAATTATGAACCTGCACTGCAAGGTATCTTTGTCCATAAACACTCCCTGGGACCTGACCATTATGTGTATCAGTCCTATTAGGCATTGCTTTACCAAAATGCAGCACCTTGCATTTATCTAAATTAAACTCGATCAACCACTCCTCAGCCCATTTGCCATTCTGACCAAGATCCCATTGTAATCCGAGGAAACATTCTTCACTGTCCACTACATCTTCAATTTTGGTGTCATCTGCAAACTTACTAACTATGCCCTCCTACGTTTACATCCAAATAATTATTATAATTGACAAAACGTCGAGGGCCCAGCACCGATCCTTGTGGCACTCCACTGGTCACAGTCCTCCAGTCCGAAAAACAATCCTTTACCACCTACCTCTGTCTTCTAACTTTGAGCCAGTTCTGTATCCAAATGGCTAGTTATCCCTGTATTCCGTGAGATCTAACCTTGATAATCAGTCTCCCATGGTAATCCTTGTCGAATGCCTTACTGAAGTCCATATCGATCACATCTACCACTCTGCCCACATCAATCGTCTTTGTTACTTCTTCAAAAAACACCTTAATCAAATACGTGACACATTATTTCCCACGAACAAACCCATGCCGACTATCCCTAATCATAGAACAGAGAAAAGTGCAGCACACAAGAGTCCCTTTGGCCCACGGTGTTGTGCTGAGATTTAATCCTAATGTAAAACATAGTAACTTAACCGACGCACCCCCAAGTCACTGCTATCCATGTGCATTTCCTGCAGTCGCACACATGTCCCCAATGACTTCGCTTCCACCACCACCCGTGGTAACGCATTCCATGCATTCACAAATCTCGATGTAAAAATACTACCTCTGACGCTTCCACTTGGGTGGCAACTTTGAGTTATTTATGTACTTGCACACTCAGATCCCTCTGTTCCTCTACGCTGCCAAGGATCCTGTCGTTAATCCTATATTCAGCATTCAAGTTCAACCTTCCAAAATACATTACTTCGCATTTATTCAGTTTGAACTCAATCTGCCATTTCTCAGCCCAGCTCTGCATCCTGTCTGTGTCATGCTGCAGTCTGCAGTAACCTTCTATACTATCGACGACACCTCCAATCTTTGTGTTGTCGGCAAATTTACTTACCCAGCCATCAACCTCCTCATCCAAGTCATTTATAAAAACTACAAAGAGCAGAGGTCCAAGAACAGAGCTCTGCGGCACGCCACTCAATGCTGTCCTGCAGGCAGAATACTTTCCATCTACAATCACTCTCTGCCTTATGTCAGCCTGCCAATTCTGAATCCGGTTAGCCAGATCTCCCTGTATGCCATACTTCCTGACTTTATGGATGAGTCTACCATGGGGAACCCTAACAAATGCATTGCTGAAATCCATTTACACCACATCCACTGCTCTACCGTAGTCGACTTATCTTGACACCTCCTCAAAGAACTCAATAAGATTCGTGAGGCATGACCTGCCCCATCACAAAGCCATGGTGACTGCAATTAATCACACTATGCATTTCCAAATAGTCATAAGTCCTATCCCTCAGAATTATTTCCACAAAATTGCTAACAACTGATGTAAGACTGACTGGTCTGTAATTGCAAACGATTTCCCTGATTCCCTTCTTGAAAAGAGGAAAAACATTCACCGCCTTCCAATCCTCTGGTACGACTCCTGTGGAGAGTGAGGAGGCAAATATCCTTGCCAGTTGCTTAGCAACCTCATTTCTCTCTTCCTGGAGCAGACGGGGATAAATCTGGTCTGGCCCTGGGAACTTATCAATCTTAATGTTTTCCAACATTTCCACCACACCAATTTCATCAATCTTGATCTGTCCTTGCTTTTCCAAACACATGCAAATGTTATCCCTCAGGGTTCCCTCCAACAACTTGTCTAGCATTGACGTCAGGTTAATGTGTTTGTAGTTCCCGGATTGTCCAAACCGCAATCCTTAAATAGTAAAACCATATTAACCAACCCCCAGTCTTCCTGCACCTCAGCTGTGACTATCAATAATACAAAAATCTCAGCAAGGGGCCCAGCAATCACTTCCCTAGCTTCCTACAGACTTTTAGGGTACACCTGATCAGATCCTGGGGATTTATCCACCTTTATGCGTTTCAAGACATCCAGTACCAACTTCTGTGCGATATGAACATTTTTCAAGCTGTCACCATCTATTTCCCGATATTCTATAACTCCCATGCCCTTCTCCACAGTAAACACTGATGCCAAATACTCGTTTAGTATCTCCCCCTCCAACACCTCCCCCCAACCCCATCACCTGCAGCTCCACACAGTAGCCGCCTTGCTGATCTTTGAGAAGCCCTATTCTCTCTCTAGTGACACTTTTATTCTTAATGTATTTGTAAAAAAAACCCTTTGGATTATCCTTAACCATATTAGCGAAAGCTGTGTCCTGTCTCTTTTTTGCTCTCCTGATTTCCCTCTTCAGTATTCCCCTACTGCCTTTATACTCGAAGGATGTTGTGGATTGGAATAAATGCAAAATATGATATCTTGATAAAACAAACAAGGGCAGGATTTACACTCATTCAAAGTCAGGCCATAAGAAGTGATATAAAACAAAGAGACCTCGGGGTTCAGATCTTTGAAGTATATGTCACATGTAAACAGGGTGGTTAAAAAGGTGTTTACCATATTTGCCTTCTTTGATCAGACCTTTGAGTATATGAGTTGGGACGTTATGTTGAGGCTGCACAGGATGTTGATGAGGCCTCTTCTGGAATACTGTGCCCAGTTCTGGTTATTGTGTTATCGGAAGGATATTATTAAATTGGATCGGGTTCAGAAGAGTTTTACCAGGAGGTTGATGGGAATGGATTGTTTGAATTTTAAGCAGAGTCTGGATAGGCTGGGACTTCTTTCACTGAGCGTTTGAGGCTGAGGCGCGACCATATTAGAGGTTTATAAAATCCTGAAGACTATCGGTAATATGAACAGCAGGTGCCCTTTCCAGGAGGGGTTACAATTCAAGAGTGGGTAAATTCATTTTGAAATGAGTGGAGAAAGGCATTAAAATGACGTTGGGGATTTTATCCTTTGTTTTTGCACAGACAGTGGTTCACGTGTGGAATAAACGTGGAGAGGACATGGTAGCTGTGAATGTAAACCCAATTTCAGGGTGGCACAGTGGCTCAATGGCTAGCAGGGCTGCCTCACTGCACCAGGAACACAGGTTCAATTCCTGCATGTCTGCCCTGCATTCCTGCATGGCTGTCCATGTGGAGTTTGGATATTCCTCCCCATTCCAGCATGTGTTCCTGCAGGTGCTCCCGTTTCCTCCCACAATCCACAGATCTACAGGTAGGTGAACTTGCCGTGCTCAATTGCCCGTAGTGTTCAGGGATGATTAGGTTTAGTGAATTAGTCAGGAGTAAATGTAGAGTAAAAGGGTAGGGGAATAGGATTCTAAGAGGAAAAAACATTTGGACCCATTTATCAATATGGAATACTAGGATGGATTTAGACCATGTGGTGGCAGATGCGATTAGTTCAGTTCAAAATTATGGTCAACATGGACTGATTGGACCACAGGGTCTGTGTCGATGCTGTATAGCTTTATGACTCTAACGCTCAATATCTCTGTAACTTCCTCTATGCTCAGAACTATCCCTGTCAATGCCACCTCATCCAGCCTTACAACTCGTCCATATCTCAATAATTCCTCTCCAGTCTCAAAACCCAAAAAACTTCTACCACAAATATCTCCAGCTCTGTAACGTCCTCCATCCTCACAATCATTTACAACTATCATGCCCTCCAGCTTCATTATCCTCCCTATCTCTAATACCCTCCCCTCTCTCAAAGCTTTGGTATATGTGCCTTTCTTTTTTTCCAACCTTCAGGACGCCCAACTTTTATTTCTCACGTGATGATGGCCCTTTCCGATTCCTGCACCGAACTTCTGAATTTCGTCTTAAAACTCTCCGTCTCACTCGCACCTCCCCCCCCCCCCCCCCTAATAAACATCGACCAATCATGTGTCATCTATTCTACTATCACCATTTCGGACCTGATGTCCAATGCTGCCTGTCATATTTCTATAATAAACATCTCAGCGTTCCACAGAACAGAAAAAGGCTCTGGTGTTCCATCGGGTATGTGACAAAGAAAACTACCACCTAATTATCCTCACCTATTTTCCAGTACTTGTGGAAAAGTGTTATTTATCATGACATCGCAAGTGCACACTAAATACATCTTAAAATGTTTTCGGGATTTCTGTGTCTCCCACCTTTACAGACAGTGACGTTTACTGCAGCTGTTGCACTATGATGACATTGCCCACAGGAACACAGAGCAGCTGGGTCTGTGCAAACCAGAGATCCCCCACACATTGGGTAGGATGCCACGGTCCCTGAGAGGGGGCACAGGAGATTTACCAGCATGGTTCAAAAAATGGGGGATTTTAGTTGCAGAGACATGGGTTTGCTCATACATATCAAGAATATCCATCTACAATAGATGGACTCTTCCTTCTCAACCACCCCTTTACGTCAGGTTAAACCATCACCAGCCATCTCTCCCTGACGAGGGAGCAGCCCTATGGTCTCGCAGGACAATGCTGACTTTACCTTTTACACAATGATGCCCCTGTACCTTGGGGGTGGGGAGAGGGAATGCTGAAGGTGGTGAATGGGGCTCCACTCAGGCACAGTGCTTTGTCCTGGAGGATGTTTACTTTATTTAATATTGTTGGGGGCTGCACTGATGTAGGCAAGTGGAGAATGTTCCAACACAATCCTGTTGTGTGCCTTATAGAGAGCAAACAGACATTGGGGAATCAGGGGTTTGGTGAAACTGTGATTGTTCTCCTTGTAGCAAAGGCAGTTGAGGGGATCTGAGAGACAAGTTTTACATAACATATACATTATGATGTCAATCCTTACACTCATCAGCTCATTATACAAGGATCACAGGACGCATTGAAGGATTGGGGAGATGTATTGAGAGAATGGGCTGATTCAAAGGGGAACTTTTATGCAGAAAATGGAATTGAGCTGGCGCACAATATTCACACACAATTAAAATATTCAGGTCCTGATGAATTCAGTAATTCTGTCAGCGTTTGGCGTTACAGTTACCGAGATTACCACCTGAAAGCCCACCTGTAATACACGTTTATAAAATCTGTCACTGTCAGTTCAGTTTAGAAACTCACACCTTCCCCTACTCCTGGCCCAGGATGACTGTACACATTACACTTGTGGAGGTCAGCAGTCAATTCAGGGGGAAATCTATGTGGGTTTCTTGGAGTTTCCACCTTGGGACTTCATGTGACTGAACACGACAGATCCTTGACACAAGGGACAGAATGTTCCAAGAGTTACTGAGATGTGGAGAGCAGGATTTGCTCCCTTTTCTTTCCTTCCGTGCTACCGCCGTGCCTCATCAATAAGACATGGGGTGTAAAAGGCTCATGCTGCTCGATGGGCAAGTTGTCTCCACTCTGACCAATGAGCAGCATGCTCCTCCCAGTCATGCCATACACTATCCCTAAGAACATCGCAACTCGGCATGCTTCCCACTGCCCAGTGCTCCCAGTAAATATTTAGAAGAATGGGGGTAGAGGAGGGGGGAGCCTTCTAGAAAAGGTACAACTGTAAAGTTCTAAGAGGATTGTGGCGAGAGAGAGATGCACAGGAGAAGTGGACAACAAGTTTCCAGATGGTGTATAATTTGGGAAAATGGGAAGTTGGTCATATTAGAGGAGATAATAAAAGAACAGAGTATTGTTTAAATGGTGGAAACTGTAGAAATCTGCACCACAAAGGGACCAAGGGTAATTGTGCAGGAAACACAGAAAGCTCGCACACAGTTACAACATGTCATCAGGAAGGAGAGTGGAATGTTTTGTTTCAAGGGTTTTCATTATAAGAGTTTGGAGTACATAGCTGAGAGCAACTGCACGAAGTGCTGTTGAGACCACCATATCTGGAGTAACGTGAGCAGTTTTCATCCCTTTAGTGAAGGAAATGTGTCACTTTATTGGAGGCATTTCAGGGAAGATTCACTGGGATGATCCCTGGTTTGGAGGAATTATCTTTTAAGCAAAGGCTAAAAAAGTTGGGAATCTACAAATTGGATTCTGGAAAATGAGAGGTGATCTTATTGAAAATTTTGGGATCCTAAGGGGTTTGACAGAATAAATACTGCGAGATTGTGTCTGAGAGTTAATACTGGAAGGGGAGATTCTGTGTCAGTCGCGGAATCAAAGGTTCTGTTACAGATTTGCTAAGTTTAATGCAACACCGACACAGGTAAGGGGTTTCAGTAGCAATGGAGCCAGGGAGGGGGAACAAGCACCATTTTAGAGACTGAAATTCCTGGTGTTTTTGGTTGTGTAAATGTCTGATTAGAAGGTAACCTTAGGGTCAGATATGACAGCAATATTGTGAAGAGTGTAGTTCTGCCTCAGATAGTTCCCAGTGGGAAGGAGGGGCTCAGCAGTTCGGGAAAGTAATTTTAAATAGCAAATGAAGGCAATGGGTTTAACCATTACAATGTTTCATTGGAGGAAACTGCAGCGACTCGAGTATTGGGAGTGTGATACGCAGTTTGATAACTGAGTGACAGTGGAACAATGGAGAGGGATTATGGGGAGGGAGGGCTGGGCATTGTCAGTGAACATGTGAAACCTAACACGGTGCTTTTGGACGATGTCACCTCTTGGCAGAATGCATGTGCGGTACAGGAGGGACCAAGGATAGAGGTACACGAAATACAAGGTATTCAGAAATGAAAGGAAGAGTGGAGACAGAGCAGAATTTCCCAACGACGGTGAGGTCAAATATTAGTTTTTAGCAGAATGGATGAGAAGGACAGAACCAGAAAAGACATGTAGAACAAGACAAAATATCTGTGGATTGGCGAGGTGGAGTGATGATGATGAGGAGGAAACAGAGTTGTAATGTCTCTAATTTAGAGAGACGAGCGTAAAAGATCAAGATGAACTCCGATAACGCTTAACAAGAGACTGCAGAAAGATATCAATTTGGGGCAAAAATCAGGAACACCACATGAGGCAGTTTGGCTCGTTGGGCTAGTGGGAGGGAGGGAAACAGCAGAGGCAGCTGATGGGATAATCACAGACTAATGACAGAGAAACTCCATGTGCTCCTTGCTCTTGTAGTTGGAGGGAAGGATGAAGGAGACAGGATAATGGACAGTGTTTACAAAGAAGTAAAACAAGAGTTAGTGACATTTAATGTGTGTGAACAATCCTGATGTATTTAACTTTTATCCAGAATATTAAAATGTACAACTGAAGTCCTGGTTCGAATCCCAGCTCGGCGGATGGTGGAATCTGAATTCAAGAAAAAATAACAGGAATTAGGAATCTTCTGATCTCCAGGGAACCATTGTCAATGGAACCATTGTCAATGGCGAAAAAAATCCTGCCAACCTGACAGTGGCCCAGCGAGCTACCCATTATATTAATCACTGCAAAGTCTCAATAAAGGAATAAACTGGAGGGACCACTTTACATCTGACAAGGCACTAGTACATACAACCACAGAATCAGCCCTCTCGACTCTACAACATCCTCCTCACAAACATCTGTTTTTTTTGTGCCAAAATATGGAGAGCTGTCTCACAGCCTAGTCAAGGAACAGCCTGACATAGTCATACTCACGTAATCATCCTTTACAGACAATGATGCGAACCACCATCACCATCCCTTGTTATCGCGAGTGTGATGATGGAAAAGCACAACAGGTCAGGCAGCATCCGAAGAGCAGGAGAATCGACGTTTCAGGTATAAGCTCTTCATCAGCCTGACCTGCTCTGCTTTTCCAGCAGCACACTCTCGACTCTGACCTCCAGCATCTGCAGTCTTCAATTTCTCCGGAAACGTCTGGATATGTTCTGTCCCATCAGCAGGTCAGACCTGGTGGTTGCACAATGGTGTACACAGAGGTACCATTTTCCCTGTGAGGACTCAGCATTAACTTTGGACATCAGGAAGTCTAATGGCTCCTGCTGATTACCACGTACCGTTCTCTCTCGGCTGATGAATCATTTGCTCCTCCAAGCTAAGCAATAATTTGAGGAAGTACTGAGGCAACAAAATGGTATCTGGGTGCAGTATTTCAATGTAGCTCAACAGCAGGATTACTGACTGAGCTGATTAGGTCCTCAAGGACAAGGCAATTCAACAGCATTTGCAGCAGGTGGTAAGGGAACCAGCAAGAGGGAAAAACATACTCAATCTTATCTTTACTAATCTACCAGCTGCAAATGCATCTGTCCATGACAGTACCGGTAAGAGCAACAATCACACAGTCCTTTTGGAAACAAAGCTTCACCTTAAAGTTGAGAAAAACCTCCATTATGTTGAGTGGTACTATCACCGTGCTAAATGGGACAGATGTAGTAACTCAAAGTGGATATCTCTGAGGCACTGTGGGATAACAACAGCAGCAGAACTGTACTCCAGCACAATCTGTATTCTCATGGGTTTGTAAATCCTACACTCACCCATCGCAATCGACAGGAAAGGAGGGCATGCCATTAGCAGCACCAGGCATACCTAAAAATGAAGTGCCAATCTGGTGAATCTACCCAGCAAGACCATCTGCATATCAAACAGCATCAGCAGCAACAACAGAGCTAAGTGATCCCATAAACAATGGATCAGATCAGGCCTCTGCAGTTCTGCCACACCCAGTTGTGAATGGTAATGGACAATTAAGCAACTGAATGGAGGAAGAACTACGGATATCCCCACCCTGACTGATGGAGGGGTCTCACACATCAATGCAAAAGATAAGATGACAGCATTTGCAGCAATTTTCAGCCAGATGCAAAGTGAGATGATCCATCTCAGCATTCTCCAGTAGGTCTTAACATCATAGATGTGACTTTGAAGCCAGTTCGATTTAGTTTGAATAAGAGAACGAAATGGTTATGCAGTGTGAAGGCTATGGGTCTTGCTAACATTCTGGCAATAATACTGATAGCTTGTGCTCCAGATCTTGCCACCCACCAAGCCACGTACCGCTCCAGTACTGGCATCTACCGAAAAAGTTGAATATTGCCCAGGGATATTCAACACAAAAACACACAGCAAATGCAACTCAGGCATGTTCGCTTTATCAGTCCACACTCGATCAGCAGTAAAGTGATGGAAGTAGTCACTAACAGGGGAAGCAAGCAGCAGCTGCTCAGCAACAGCCAGCTGAGTGACAGTCATTTTAGGCTCCACCAGGGCCACTCAGCTCCCGATTGTGTTACCGCCCTGATTCACAACCTGACAACCAGCTGAATCCCAGAGGTGAGGTGACAGTGACAGCCCAGTCCCACTCTAAGACTACTATTTCCAGCTGATTTCACCCTCACCTCAGCTCATATACTGAAATTCTCTTCCATCATGTGTTATGATTGTTAGATTACTTACAGTGTGGAAACAGGCCCTTCGGCCCAACAAGTCCACATCAACCTTCTGAAGAGCAACCCACCCAGAGCCATTCCACTACATTTAACCCTTTACCTGACAGTACGGGCAATTTAGTATGGCCAATTCACCTAACCTGCACATATTTGGCCTGTGGGAGGAAACCAGAGCTCCTGGAGGAAATCCACACAGACACGGGGAGAATGTGCAAACTCCACACAGACAGTTGCCCGGGGCAGGAATTGAACCTGGGTCTCTAGCGCTGCGAGGCAGCAGTGCTAACTACTGAGCCACCGTGCCATCCATAACCAGACTTAATTAGCCAACCAGACTCCTGGGCAGCCTCCCAAATTCAACCTCCCTGTAATCTCAAGAAAAATTGAAAACGCTGTCGCCCACGTGCTCACTTCTCCCCAAACATGTTCATCCGTCAAAATACTCCTATTCATAAGCAACAACAATTTTACAAAAACTCACTCTTGATTTAATTCCTGGCTGTGATCATCCATAGCTCCCTGCACCACACATTCTTTGAGACATCAACAACCCATTTTCTTCGAGACTCCCAATGATTTGTTAATTCATTACTTCAACTGTGTGGCTGATTCTACAGTTGCTAAAGCAACTGGAATTTGAAGACAAAACCTCAAAGGTCTGCTTTCCTCGTTTACAACATACCTCAAAACCTGCTTTTCGATAGTGCATTTTGGTCACCTGACTTAATATCTCCATTTCTAGCCTTATTTCTAAAGTTCTCAATAATATCGTTTGTGAAATTATAAGCATGATAATAAAACTACAAACTGCTCTTGATTTGGACATTATCTTCACGTCATCACTGTTGCTGTAAAGAATAATCTGTAATGTCTCTTACCCAACCACATTTTGGGAGCACCGTCACCACTCAAAGTACAGCTGTACAAGAAAGTCAAACATCACCCTCTCCACAGGCAACAGGGCTCTGGTATTGATAACTGGTACCTGTGGAAGGAGAAACACAGTCGATGTATAAGGAAGTGCCAAGTGGATTACAGGGAATGAAAGTGGTGCAGAATTTGATAGTCAGAAATAGAAGGAAAATACACTTGCTGAGAGGTAAAAAAGAATTATTCACTGTGAAAAATATTCTAGAAAAAAAAACATACGATAATCGAGCAGCACATGGTCAGGGGCTAGGCCGCAGTGAAAATCTCATTAACAAAGGGTCTATACAAGTAATAATACAGTACTAAACAGACCAAAAATACACACATGGTTCGAGACTGAGGAAGCTAGATCTTGACAAAGTGGTCATGTGGGAGCCCAGAGTTAAATCAGAGCAGTATTGGCTGCTGTGGTCCCAATGACTCTCTCCCAGAGAAACGCTGCTCATGCGCCTGGCTGCACCTTGTCTCCTACAAAGATGGCGGCAGCGCACGTGCCCAGTGAATCGCTACCCCGAATAAAGATGGCGGCGCTCATTCAGACCTGCAGCCGCGCTGAGGCAATTCCCCGTTTACTGCAAATACGGGACTGGGACGTTCATATTTGTGTTTTCCGGCGTGACTTCTCCGCTGATAGCAATACAGTTTTTCTCCTGTTTCCCTCTGTTTATTTATTTCGTTACCGTATTCTTTTGCTCCATAACTTCCAGAGCATTCATTCCAGCGACACTGCGCGGAGCTCGAGGGTGATCACTTGGTTTAGTCTAGTTCTGGCCCTCATTCATTTTGATTGGTTGGAGGACCAACCTCCCGCAAGGTTCTCCGCCCGACGTCCTTTCATTGATCAGGTGCTGACATCAATCACCCGGTGTCCCTTTGTTGGCTAGACCATGCGTAGTGCGTCCTGCTTTTGCTGACATGTTGGGTAATGTGATGGGAGTGTTTGCTGAGAGTAAGAATTCCCTTTGTGTGAGCTCTGCAGTAGTTTTCCTTTATTCATGGAGGGAATTTCCTTTTTAATCATGACTGTATATCTGTGATTGATGAATCAATGCCATCTGAATCAGTACATAAAAACCCATTTTCACAACATCCGAGATCTTTAGCACATTTGCTCTTCTTTGGAGACAAAAACAGCATGAAATGGAGCCTCAAGGAACCAGAGCAGCAGTAGGGTATTCATCCCTTTCAGCTTGTTCCCCCATTCTATTCGATCATGGCTGGCCAACCTAGGCCTCAACACCTCTTTTATGCTTGATCCGCATAGCCCTCAAATGCTCAATATTTCAAAAATCTATCTGCCAACTTTTAAAATAATTTGAGATAGACTCATCGATTCCCTACTGTGTGGAAACGGGCCCTGCAGCCCAACAAGCACACTGACCCTCCGAAGAGTAACCCAACCAGAACCATTCCTCTACCACATCGAACTTCCACAATTCTTTGGGCTAGGATATTGTAGCCATTCACTGAGAGAGAAAAAAAAACTTTCCATTTTTAAAAAATGAATGTTCCCATCTGTAACGTCCTCTGGTTTGAGCCTTCACTGGTGCTAGAAGATGTGGTTAACATCTACTCTGTCAAGCTCCTCAGAATCCTGTTTCCATTAGATCACCCCTTATTTGTTGAGATTCTATTGAATAATGATCTAACCTGTTTAGCTATTCCTGATAGGTCCACCCTTTCATCCTCGAAGCAGCTAAGTGAAATTTTTTTGATTGGAATCTAATACTGGTTTATCTTTTATTAAATATGGGATCTAACATTGCGTACAATACTACAAGTTGAGTCTCAGCAACAGCCAGTTTGGTTAACCAATCCTTAGTCCATGCAAAGACGTAACCCCCGATACAGTGATCTCCTATGTTGTGCAATTAACTTTTCTGTAACACCTTATCATTTGTATTTTTATAATCCAAATACAAAACATCATTGGATTGCCTTTATCAGCCCTGCTTGTTATCTCCTCAATGAATTGTCGCGAATTTGTCAAATATAGTTTCTCTTCAACAAAACCCAGTCCACCATGTTTCATGAAAAGCTTTTCTAAATGTCCTGCTATTTCTTACTTTAATTTTCGACTCTGTCAAAACAGATATTAAACTAACTGTAGTTTCCTGATTTTTGTCTCCCTTCCCTTCTTGAACAGGTGCATCCATCCACTGGATGCTCCCTGTATCCCTTGATTCTGGAATATTCCAATCGATGCCTTGAATATCTCTACAGCCAGTTGCATGAAAAATGTTTGATACAGGCCATTGCGTCCTGTCTGCCTTTAGTCCTATTAGTTGATTAATACTTTGTCCCTTGTGACAAAGACTCTTATAACATTTTTCTTTGCATGATTAACTCGCTTATTTACTACCTTTGGGATGATAACGGTATCCTCCTTATTGAAGACCAATGTAAAACATCAGTTTAAATTATCTGCTGTTTCCCTGTACTCATTATCAATTCCGGAGTCAGAACCTCCAAGGGTTCAATGCTGACTTTAGACACACAATTTGTATATAACTGTACAAGTCTTGCCATTCATGTTTGTTTCTTGTCAATTTAATTACAAGATCAGTTTTCTTCCTTTTTAGTCATCTGCTGATATGTCATTCTTTTCCTTGTGGGTACTGCCCTTGACTGCCTTTGTTACCCACGGGTGGTTCAGCTTTCTCTTCGAGTTCTCCTTTTTGCCTCTAATTAACTTTTGCTAAGAAGTAAGTTTTTAAAAATCCATCATATTACATTGATCGAGCATGTAATTTTTTTAACATTGGATGCTTCAAGGTTCTCATTGTGTTTTGCTGTTTCAAAGAAGAGCTGAGATCATCTGGAAAGCAGGTGGCAGCTGATTCACTGTTAATTTCCAAAATAAATTTGAATACTTGCAAACAGAAATTATTTGCATTACCTTGAGAGCAGGGATCTAGCCAAATAGCTATTTTAATAAGGCAGCACAGTTGTGATGGGTTAAATAGGGGCCTCTGATTTCAAAAGCACAATGTGATCCAAGTTATATTCTAATCTGTGCTGGACTAATTCTTTCTGATTGAGATGACTGTGTTGGCATGTGCGCAGGATCTCTGACTGCCACAAACCGATCCCGTGGAACAGCTCCTGTGTCAATGACAGTGCTGTTGGACCAAGAGAGTCTGCAACATTCAGACTTCATGAAGCAACTGTGAACCAGAGCTGAACTTTGCAGGTAAGCTTTTTACACTGCCCCAATCTGATTAATACTATTAAACTTCACGGCTTAATAACCTGAAGTTTGTTGCTCGTTGCACAGTTTTTGATGGTTTTGCTGTCATCTATGATCAGTGATGGCAGGGTGAATGCAGTCAGTCATTAAAGGAAAAAAGGCGGGCGGCTCAGCGGTTAGCAATGCTGCTTCATTGCACGAGGGATCAAGGTTCAATTCCAGCTTCGGGCGACTTTCTGTGTTAAGTTTGCACATTCTCCCGTCTGCATGGGTTTCCTCCCACAATCCAAAAAAATGCAGATGAAGTGATTTGTTCATGCTAAATTGCCCATAGTGTCCAGCGATGCAAAGGTTCGGTGCATTAATCAGGGGTAAATGTTGAGGAATAGGTTTGGTTGGATACTCTTTGGAGGGTTGGTGTGGATTTGTTGGGCTGAAGGGCCTGTTTGCACAACGTAGGGATTCCATGCTCTGAGTAATTTTGGGGATCTAACAGAATCCTGGTTTTCAGTGGGTTCAATGTTAATTAAAATAGTATTGTACACTCAGCTTATTTTACCTTCTGAAGCAATGTGAGGTCGCCTGCTCTGTGCAATTACTCAGAACAGATGCTCTGGAACCAATCAGGGAACAGCTATTTTAGACCTGATAATATGATTCGTTAATGATCTCGAAATAAAAGACCCTTGAGGTAAGATTCAATGCAGCATGATAGAATTTAGATTTTGGGTGAGAGATTTGTTTCGTCAACTGGTATCTAAACTTAAAGGCACTCACAAGTGGATAAGGTAGTTTTGGCTAAACTGGAATGGGACTATAGTTCGAATGTTAAAGCAGAAGAATATATTCAGTTATTTTATATTTCTCAACAATATCTATTGACTTGCAAAAGAAATGCACCATGAACAGCGGTGCATAGGTGGGGGAATTATGAGTGACATCAAATTGAAAGAAAAGATGTACAAAACTGCAATGATGATGGGAGACCAGAAGGTTTAAAAATTTTCAACTATCGAATGATGAACTAAAAAACAGATGGAAGATATTTTGTTCCATGTCGGAGAGACTGTTATAACATCTGTCATCCCATTCATACTTGGCTTATTTCCCATCTTTAGGATGGTAACAGTATTAGTAAAATAATTGGGCAAATTAACCCACTCGTTACTCAGACTAAAACAACGTGCTCTTGTGATGCTGTGGTAGTGTCTTTGCCTTTGAGCCAGAAGGCCTGGATCAGTCCCACCAGCTCTAAAGGTGTCATCATGCATCGAAATAGGTTGGTTAGGAAAGCACTATGAGTCAAACGTAAGGAATTGAATGGACAGTCTTGATGGTCTCTGGAATTTCCAAACTTAACTGTTTTGTAGACTCACCTGAGGCCTGATCTCGATTATTCCTTCTCATTTAAACTAAATTGCCTTTTGTTGTGTTGACTACAATTGAAGTTTGTCCTGTCTGCTTGCTCCCCTGTGCAAAACCTGTTGCAATCTGTCAAAAAACAAGACTGAAAACTTAGATTAGTTGTTAGCCTGTTCAAGGGCTTAAACCAGTGGCCTTTTCCTCTGGGATAGTAGGTGATGCAGAATTGATCCCATTTCCCATTGAACTGAGACAGGAGGTGGTGAACTTGCTGAAATGTCGTTCACTGCAGAATTTTTGAATTAAAATAAACTGCTATGGCTGCGGTGCCATTGAATTTAGAGACTTAGTGGGGAATATTGACTGTCATTATTTTGTTTGTTTTATCGCAGAAGGAATGACAGCAATCGAACGCCAGCCGGACCTGTGGAGTGAATGCCAGATATTAAAATGCGTAACTCCGCTTCATTAGCCAGTCTGTCTGAGTCATCCAGACTCAAACATCATGACTGGAAGTGTGCTTTTTGTGTTCAATGTGGATGCTATTACAGAGTACAGAATTAATGCATAACATATTTCCTAAGAACTGAGAACAACAAATACTGAAAATCCAAGGAGGGAGGAGTTGACCGAGTGGTATTATTGCTGCACTGTTTATCCAAAGATCCAGGTAGCATTCTGGAGAACTAGGTGACTCCAGACACACAACAGTGACGTTGACTCTTAACTGCCCATTGGGCAATTAGAGATTGGCAATGAATGCTGCTCAGCCAATGACACCCTCATCCAATGAACTGCATTTAAAAAATCGATGGAGAGAGCAAGCTAACATTTTGGGTCCAGATAACTCTTAGTTAGAGCTCTGACCGAGTCATTAAGACTCACCGTTAGTTTGCTTGGTCTCCATGGATGTTGTCTGACCTGCGATCAGCTTCAGCATTTGTTGTTTTCAGTACAGATTCCAACATCTGCAGTAATGACCTTATATATTTCTTCATTAATTTGTTGTGCACAACCTGTTGCAAACTGTCAAAGAACAAGATTGAAAACAAAGATTAGCTGATAGCCTGTTCAAAGTTTTAAACCAGTGGCCTTTTCCACTAAGACAGTAGGCGCTGCAGAATTGATCCCATTACCCCTCACTCCCCATCTTCCCTTCTCTCTCCACGCCTCTCTATGCTCCCTCTCTGCTCCCTCTCTCTCCCCTTCTCTCCCCTTCTCTCCCCACTCTTTCCCACATTTTCTCTCCCCTTTCTCTACCCCTCTCTCTCTCCACTTGTCTCTCCCCGCCTCTCTCTCCCTGCCTCGCTCTCCCAACCTCTCTATGACCCTCTCTCTGCCCCCTCTCTCTGTTCCCTCTCTCTCCCCTTCTCCTTCTCCACCTCTCCCTAACCCCTCTCCGTCCCCCTCCCTCCACGCTCCCTGTCCCCTCACTTCCTTCTCTCCCACCCCTCACCCTTCCGCAACACCCAACACTCCCCCACTCCCTCACCCTCTCCCTTCCGTTCTCCCACGCCCACATACTCCCGCCTCCTCCCTCCGCCTCTCTCTCCTCTATCTCTCCCTCGCTCTCTCCCCTCTCTCTCACCCTCTCTCTCCCATCTCCCTCTCTCTCCTCTCCCTCCCCCTCTCTCTCCTCTCCCTCCCCCTCTCCCGCATGCACACTCCCTTCTCCCTGCCCCTCTCCCTCCCCCTTTACATCCCCGTCTCACTCCCTCTCTCTCTCACTCACTCTCCCTGCTCCCTCCCCTTCTCTCTACAAAACGCTTTTCCCCACTGTCTCTCCCCTCTCTCTCCCCACGCTCTCTCACCCCCATTTCTCCCCGCCTCCCTCTCCCCTCGCTATGCCCTTCTCTCTCTGCTCCTTCTGTGTCCCCTTCTTTCTCTGACCCTCTCTCCCGCTCTCCCTCCACCCGCCCTGCCCCCTCTCCCTCATCTCTCTCCCACCACCTCTCCCATCCCTCTCCACCACCCCCTTCCCCGTCTCCGTCCCCCTCGCCCTCTCCTTTCTCTCTCTTACAGCCCCTCCTACCCCCCCTCTCCCCTCTCTCCCCCCTCTCTCTCTCCACTCTCTCTCTCCCCTCTCTCTCCCCTCTCTCTCCTCTCTCTCTACCCTCTCTCTCTTCCCTCTCTTTCCCCTCTCTCTCCTCTCTGTCTCCCCTCTCTCACCCTCCCCATTCTCTCCCCACTCTCTCACTCCCCGCGCTCTCTATCCCCACTCTCTCACTTCTCACTCTGTCCCCTTCTCTTTCTCCCCTCTCTCTCTACCCCCTCTTTTTCCCGCCTTTCCTTTTCCTCATCTCTCTTTCTCCGCCCTCTTACTGTCCCTGTCTTTCTGCCCCTCTCTCATCCTCCCCCTCTCTTTCTGCCCCTTCTCTCTTCCCCTCCTCTCTCCCTCCCTCTTGCAACTCTCTCTGTCACGCATACCTCGCTTGCTCGCCCACCCTCTCTCTCATCCGTCTCTTTTGCTCACTCTCTCTTTCACCTCTCTGTCTCCCTCTCAACCCCTATCTCTCACTCCCTCTGCCCCTCCCTCTCTCCCCTCTCTCTCTCCCCCTGTTTCTCTGCTTTCTTTCTCCCGTCTCTCTCGCCCCCTCTCTCTCGCCCCCTCTCTCTCGCCCACTCTCTCTCGCCCACCTCTCTCTTGCCCCCTCTCTTTCGCCCCCTCTCTCTTGCCCCCCTCTCTTCCTCTCTCTTGCCCATTTCTCTCTCACCCTTCACTATGTGGCCTTCCTCATCTCGATCTCCCGTATCTCTCCCTCCTTCCCACGCGTTCCCCCTCCCTCCACTTGCTTTCCCCTCTCTCGCCCTCCTCTCTATCGCCCTGACCCTTTCTCTCCCTCATGTCTCTCATACACCCCTCTCTCGCCTTCCACTCTCTCGCCTGCCCCTCTCTCGCCCCCCTCGCCCTCCTCTCTCTCACCCTCCTCTCTCTCGCGACCACTCTCTCGTCCTCCCTTCTCTCTCTCTCCCCTCTCTCTTTCCTCGCTCGCCCCCCACGCCCTCCACTCTCTCGCCCGCCCCTCTCTCGCCGTCCACCTCTCTTCCCATCTCTTGCCAACCCCTCTCACACTCTCCACTCTCCCTCTGCTCTCTCCCCTCTCTCGACCTCCTATCTCTCACCCTCCCCTCTCTCGCTCTCCTGCCTCTCTCGCCCTCCCGCCTCTCTCGTCCTCCTCACTCTCGCCATCCCCTCTCACGCCCTCCCCTCTGTCTCTCCTCTATCGCACCCTGTCTCCCTCTCCTCTTTCACCTCCGCTGTCTCGCCTTCCCGTCGCTCGCCTACCCCTCTCTCGCCTTTCCTTCTGTTGCCTTCCCCTCATTTGCCTTCCCCTCTCTTGCCCTCCTGTCGTCCTCCCTTCTCGTGCCTTCCTCTCTCTCGCCCTCCTCTCTATCCCCCTATCTCTGTCTCCCCTCTGTCTCCCCTCTCTCTCTCTCTCTGCCCTTTCTCTCTCTCCCCTCTCTCGCGTGCCCCTCTTTCGCCCCTCTCTGTCGCCGTCTCTAATGCAACACTCTCTCCTGTTCCACATTCCTCTCACTCTCCTCTCTTTCACCATCTCTCTCACACGCGTGCACGCACTCCACACACCTCTCTCACTCTCTCACTTCCCCCTCTCTATCTTTCTCTTCGCCATTCTCTCCGTTTCTCTCTCTCTCACCCAATCTCTCCCTCCCTCCCTCTCGCTCTGTCTCTCTCCCACTCTCTCTTTCTCTGTCTCGCCCTCCCTTGCCCCCTCGCGCTTGCTCTCGCTCTCACCCACTTTCTCTCCCGCCACCTCTCTCTCGAGCCCCTTCTCAAACTCCCCTCTCTCCATCTTGTACTTTTCTCTCTCTCTGACTCGCCCTTGTGCTCTCTCTTGCCATCCCCACTCTCGCCCTTGCTCTCTCCCTTGCTCTCGCTCTCTGTCTCGCCCTCCCCTCTCTCGCTCTTCCCTCTCTCGCTCTCCCCTCTGTCGTGCTCCCCTCTCACGCCCTCCCATTTCTCTCTCCTCTATCACACCAACTCGCCCTCCCCTCTCACTCGCCCTCCCCTCGCTTGCCTTCCCCTCTGTCTCTCGCCCCTCTCTTGCCCCTCTCTCACCTTCCCCTCTCTCGCCCACCGTCGCCGCCTCGAATGCGCTCCTTCTCCGTTTCGCCCTTCCTCTCTCTCTCCTCTCTCTCACCATCTCTCTCTCGCGCGCATTCCTGCATGCCCCCATAGCTATATCTCTCGCTTCCCGTCTGTCTATCTTTCTCTTGGCCACTCTCTCCATCTCTCTCTCTCTCGCCAGCTCTCACCCGCCCTCCCTCTCGCTCTGTCTCTCTCGCCCTCTCTCTCTTTCTCTGTCTTACCTTCTCTTGCACCCTCACGCTCGATCTCGCTCGCACTCTCTGTCTCTCTCCCACCACACTCTCGATCTGTCTCTCTCACGCCCCTCTCTCCTTCTTGCCCTTACTCTCTCTCTGTCACCATTGCGCACTCTGTCTCGCCCTCGCTCTTTCTTTCGCCCTCACTCTCTCTCACGTCCAGTCTCTCTCACCTCCGCCCCCTCGCCTTTCTCGGTCTGTCAACGCTCCCTGGCTTTTTCTCCCTCTCTTTCTCCTCCCTCCCTCTCTCCCTCCCTCTTTCCCTTTGTCTCTCCTGCCTCTCTTTCTCGTCCCCTTTCTATCTCTCTCTTGCCTCTCTCTCTCGCACCCTTTCTCTCTCGTCCTCCCAATCTCTCTCTCTCTCTTTCTCCCTCTCTCCCTCGTCCCTCTCTCTCTTTCTCGCCCCCTTTCTCAAGCTCGGCACCTCTCCTTCTCTCTGTAACTCTCTCTCTCTCCAACTCTCTCTATTCTCAACTGCCTCGTCCCCACTCTTTCTCTCTCAACCCATCTCTGTGGCTCCCTGTCTCGCTCTTGCACTTTCTCTCTCTCTCTTTTGCACCCTCTCTCTCGTCCTCTCCCTCTATTAACCCCTTACTCTCGCACTGCTCCCCCGCCCTCTCACTCTCTCTCTCTGCGTTGCCACCCCTTACTTGCCACACGCGCTCTCTCTTTTCCATCTCTCTCACTTGCTCTCGCACTCTCTTCTCTAGCTCTCTCTCTCTCACGCTCTCTGTCACATTCCCCCTCAATCTCTCTCTCTCTTTCTCCCTCTTTCACGCCCTCTCTGTCTCTCTCATCCCTCTCTCCCTTGCACCTCTTTCTCTCTCACCCACTCACTCGCGCTCTCCCTCTTTCCCCTTCTAACTCTCTTGGTCCCTCATGCTCTCCCCCGCCCTCCACTCTTCATCTCATCCCCCTACATTTCTCGCCCCGTTTTTCTCTCACAACCCCTTTCCTTGACCCTAATTCTCTCTCTTGCCCACTCTCTCTCATTCCCTCTAACTCTCTAGCCTCTGTTTCCGTCTCGTCCCATTTCTCTCTCTCTCTCATCCATTATCTTTCTCTCTTATCCCTTGGCTCTCTCTCTCACTCGCCTCTTCTCTCTCCCTCTCCCATTCTACCTCTCTCTTGCCCAGTCTCTCTCGCCCTCACGCTTTCCATCTCCCTGTCTCACTGTTCTCTCCCTCTCTCTAATCCACCCCGCTGACCTCTCTCTGTCTCGCACCCGTTTCTCTCTCGCACACCTCTCGCTCTCTTTTGTACAACCACTCTCTCTGTCGCTCCCCTCTCTCTCGTCCCCCTCTCCTTCCCCCTCTCTTTCTTGCTCCGTCTCTTTTTATATTTCTTGCCCCCTCACTCGACCCTCTATCAATCTCACTCTTCCTCTCGCCCACTCTCTCACTCTCTTCCCTGTCTCTTATTATCTCCACCCCGTTTCTCTCTCTCCCTCAGTCTATCTCTGGCTTGCCCCACTCTCTCTCTCTCCCTGCTCCATCACTATCTCTCCACGTTCTCTTACTCTCGATTCGCTGCCTCCTGTGTCTCTTTCTCCCCACCGCCAACTGTTTCTCTTTGACTGAATCTCTCTCCCTCCTGTCCCTTCCTCCCTCACTACTTGTCACACTCTGTCTCCCTGATCCTTCCCTCTCCCTCTGATCAAGAGACTTGGGGGGGGGTGTCCGTGGTGAGGCTGCGTGTGTGGGGGGGAAGGGGGGTGAGCGGAGTAAGAGATGGGGGGAGAAGAAAATGCGGTTGAGACGAAATTGCGGGAGGAAGACAGAGACGGCAGGAGAGAGAGTGTGTGCGTGAGGGAGAGAGAGAAGAGTGGAAGCAGGTGGACAATCCAGGAGGGCTGTGTGTGAGAGAGAGTGGGGGATGAGGGAGACTGAAACGAAGAGGTAGTGAGAAAGAGAGTGTGCAGAAAGAGAGAGAGGGAGAGAATTTAGGAATAGAGTAGTGGAGAAGAAATGGGGAGGCAAGGTTGGAGTGGAGAGGAAATGGGGAGGCTAGGTTGGAGTCGGGGGGGAATCAGATGGAGTTAAACCCAGCTCCTGAGCTCAGATCCCGGTCCCCTTCCCTTCCCTGCGGACCAGGACTTGGGGCTGAGTCTGTCTCTCTCCAGCTCAGCTTCTCCAACACAAAGACACAGAACCACATCGTTCACTCTGTTGCTCGGCACGCTTTAATCAACATTTTTATTGCTTACAAATAGAAGTGATGGAGACAGTCACTGGGATGGTGCCTTCTCTCATTGGCCACTGAGTTTTATGAAATATTGAAGTGTGTCCCAGTAACCCTCCTGTGGGATAAGGATGGAAAACCAGCGCTACCCTCAGTCTGTTACCACTGCGACAGGCTGCTCCATCGCTGAAACATTGACCTGAAATGAGAAAATCCCGGATGGATTGCTTAAAGAGGAAATTTGATTGTTTGATGTATTTGGGTGAAGGGATATTTCAGCACATTCTTCAGCTGCTGTCTGAACTTAGTCTGGGTCACGGCATAAATCGCGGTGTTTGTGCAGCAACTGAGGAGCTGCAGCATGAAGCACAATTCCCTCACATAGGCATGGAGATACACTGGGGTATCCATAATATTACGTATCCGTCTCCATATAGAATACAGCATGAACATTGACCATAACAGGATGAAATTGGTCGAGATCACAAACAGTAAAACAATGGATTTTTGTCGGTTTCGCATTTCTGTGTCAGATTGAGCGTCCCCATTGGTGTGAGCGCGGAATCTCCTGCGGGCTCTGCTGGTCACTAAAATGTGTCTGACGGTCAGAACATTGAGCAGCAGAATCAGGAGAAATGGGACACACGGGGTTAGAATGTGGTGGAGGAACTCGATTGCGACCCAGACACTGGAGAATAGAGCAGCGTATGATACATCGCAAAACCAGGGGAAGTTCCCAAGCAAATAATTAGGTGTGAGTATAAAATACCAGAAAATGTTCTTTAAACAGCTCAGCACAGTCACTACTCCAAGAACCACAGCCGCCGTTTTCTCACGGCAATATTTACTTTTCAGCTTCTGGCAACAAATGGCCACAAACCGATCAAATGTGAAAGTGACGGTGAACCAGACAGAGCAGTCAGTGGCTGCATAAACCAGGACGGCGTGGATATTACACACGGGGACGGTGTCCCTCAGGAAATAAAACTGTTCCTGATAAACAATGGGAATGTGCCTCAGGATCAGGTCGAGGATAATGACCAGGAGATCCGCCGCTGCCATGGCCCCCAGGTAGCGTCTGACACATGGAGACAATCCACAATCTTTATAAAGCAGGACGTAGATGGTCACGACGTTAACTGTGAGGAAGGAAAACAAACCCATTATCCATCAGCCTGGAGGCAAAGGGACCCGTTTGATTGGGGAGCCAGTGAGATTTTCAAATGTGTCCCTGTATTCAGGGATTGATTAAAATAATTGGAGCTGGCATAACAAATGGGAAGGTCTGAATTACTGACAAAAATGTGACATAAACCACAAGGAACCCTCCCTCCTCAAACACACAGAGACACATCCATAAGGAGAGATGGTTTCTAGAACATCCCACACACTCGATCACTCGAGAGTAGACACAGGTCACTTCTTCCTAGTTCGAAATATGGAGGATGGAAACTTTGCTGTCCTGAAGAATTCTCTCCCGGTTCCCTGAAGCCAAACGGAGTTTGGGAATTTCTGTATTTTGGTCCAAATTGTGGTCGATCCTGTGTCGTGAAGAAATGTAAACGCAGAGAAAACATATTCACCCCTTTATCTGCCTGAGGGGACTTCGGAACAGTATTTCCTTCTCCCTGGAACGGGATCTCTTCCCTCGGGATCAATTCACTGACGTCCGGCCTTTCAGGATTAGAATGTTCCGGGGAATGTCGTTTATTGAATGTGGGGGACAGAACATTCCGGCGATTGTCAGTTCCGGGGAACTTCTTGGCCAATCCATCACATTTCCCACCTGTCCTCTCCACCCTCCTCTCTGACCTTTCACCCCTCCCCACCTCCATCTAACTGTGCCACTGTGCCTCCGTGCCGCCCATTATATTTTACATATTTGCAATATCCAAACCGTTTGCCATTCATCTTTCCATCATAGTTGGAGTAACATTGGTCTGGATCACAAACGTGCTATTTTGGCAGATTAAAGAAACTAGCCTGACTTGTTCCTAAACTTGACCCTGACCCAGTCTGAGAACGACACATCGGCCATATCACCATCCTGGTTACATTTAACATTTGTTGTGAGCAGTGGAGGAGTGGGACTCGAAAATTAAAAAGTGACCTAAAAAGTAGGGGAACTATAGACCGGCGAGCCTGATGTCAGTGGTGGGTAAATTGTTGGAGGGGATTCTGAGGGACAGGATTTAAATACATTTGGGAACGCAAGGCCTGATCAGGGTAGTGAACGTGGCTTTCTGCATGAAATATCATTTCACATTAATTTGATTTAGTTTTATGAAGAGGTGATAAAGAAAATTGATGAATGCAGTTTGGTATACATTGTCTACATGGACTTCAGCAAGGTGATCATAACATTCCGAATGGTAGGCAGATTAGTAAGGTTCGGTCACATTTGATACACAGGAAGTTAATCACAATTGGCTTGAAGGAAGAGGGGTGTTTTTCAGCCTCGCGGCTTGTGAGCAGCAGTATGATGCAAGAATCAGTACCGAATTCACTGAATTTCATCATTTATGTGAAGGGTGTTGATGTGTATATTGGGACCATGGTTATTAAATTCTACAGATTATATCAGAAGGGTGATGTATTAGATTATCACACAGTACAACGAGACCACAATTAGATGAGACAAATTGGCAAGGAGTGACAGATGAGGTTGAATTTAGATAAATAGGAGGTTTGAATTTTGGGAAGGCAAATCATGGCAGAGATTATACACTTAATTGTTGTAAGGTCCTGGGGCGTATTGTGGAGCAAAGGGACGTAGTGCTGCAGGTGCTTTGTTCGTTGAAAGTGCAGTCACAGAGTGATGTAGAGCACATTTGGCACATTTGCCTTAATCTTTCAGAGCATTGACGATAGGAGTTGTGGTGGTATGTTGTACCTGCACAGGATGTTGGTGAGGCCACTTTTAAGAATACTTCGTACAACTCGGTTGGCTGCAGAAAAGATTTACACAGATTTTCCTGGACTGAATGGTTTCAGCTTCGGCTGGACACTGATTAGGTTGAGGTGTTTCCCCCTGGAGTGTCAGAGGCTGAGAGGTGACATTATATTGGTTTATAAATCATCAGGGACATGGATAATCTGAATAGCCATGGTCTGTTTCCCAGGATAGGGGAGTCCAACAAAAGGGCATAGGCTGAAAGCTTGGGGGATTGATTTAGAAGAGACTTGAAGGTAAACGTTTCACACAGAGAGTGGTGTGTTTACAGAAAGTGCTGCCACAGGAAGTGGTGAAGGCGGTTACAATCGCACATTTAAAAAGTATCTGAAAGAGGAGGGATAGTGGCCAAATGCTGGCAAATGGGACTGCATCAGATTTGATATCTGATCGGAGTGAACAGATTGGACTAACGGGTCGGTTTCCGTTCTGTATGACTCTGATTCTATAAGAGGGATGATGAAAAATTCTGAATGGTCGTTTCAAGTGAGAATTTTCTTCACTGCAATTTATGGTGCCTCTATATTCACATTGAATGAAAGCTGAGCTAGTTAAATATTTGACAGTGAAGTGTGTCATGCATAGTGGGATATAGACAGGAAAGTGGAGCTGAGACCCCAACCTGATCAGCCACAATCTTAGTGCCTGATGGAGAAAGCTCAAAGTGTCTAATGACCAAGTCCTGTTCCTCAGTACCATGTTTCTGTGTTCCATTCAGCCCCTCACACCTGCCAGACTGGAGCAGGTGGAGGCTACTTACTCCTATAACCTGGTGCACAGAAACAGACTAGACAATTCAGCCCTTCAAGACTGTCCCACACGCTTTGAGGTAATTTGAGAAAGGTAATTGGAAAACCCAGGCTGGGTATGAAAGAGGCCCCTCATCACTCTTTACAGAGCTTCCCCTCTCTGCCACTTATGCTCCATTTGTTGGTCATGTTGTAGACCCAGATTCACTGAGAATACAGCCCCTATATCTCACCCAGAGATGGCTCAAAAAATCCTCTTCAATATGCAATAACAGAGCATTCATGAAAATAACACCCACTAATTTTCCAATAACAGCATGTGAGAACATCAGAAACAGGAACACGTCGTTCAACCCCCCAAGCCTGCCTTGCCCTTCACTAAGATCGTGGCTGATCGGCTGTCGTTCTGAAATCCTCTTTAATGCCCAATTCCTCATAGCCCTCACCTCTCTGACAGGTAAATATCCATTTACCTCCTCTTCAAATACCTTTAGTCATCTTGCTCCCCGAACACTCGTGAGAAGAGAAATGCTGACATTCAATGCCACCTGGTTGAAGAAAACACTTGCGGCTCCAATATCATGGCCTATTGATATGAACAAAATGAGTTGACACAAGGGTTTAGGTAAAAATGACTGGCCCTGATATCAAGGCAGTGGTTGCCTTCTGTTGACATCAAGGAGCTTAACAAAACGGGACCTAATGGGAATCAGAGTAACCTCTCAAGTGTTTCGGGTCAAACATGGCACAAAGGAAGATGTTCATCATCTCAGTCCTGGGTCACCTCTGTAGTATATCCTCAGGGTAGCTTCCTCTTCACAAACATATTCAGCTGCTTCATCAATGTCTCCCCGCCCCCACCCTCCCCACCGTAAGATCAGAAGTGGGGATGGTCACTGAAGATTCCACAGTGTTCAGAACATTTTATCTCCCGTCAGTTCCGGAACTGGTCTGTGTCCATGAGCAGCAAGACGCAGACTCCATTGAGATTTGTGCTGTGAACGTGTCTGTAACATTCATGTAACAGCACTGCCTGAAACTGCGTATTGCCAGAGTAATACAAGAGTTCATTCAGCGCCTAACGCTGGTTTCACAGGAAAACGAGGAAACCATTCAGCCCATTGACACTATTGGAGAAGAACAGTGACAGCCCATTCAGTGCCTCCAGCCTATTACTCAGGAAGAGAAGGAGTCTAATGTGATAGACCACACCAGAGCCTCTAGAAAATATTGGAATGTAGTAGCCTAGACTCTAATGTTTTCTTATTTTAAAGGAAATGTAAAGTGTCTGTTCCAGACGCAATGTGACTGGTCAATCTACTCGGTAGTAAGCAAAACACCATTTATTTAAACACCAAAGATGAAATAAAACCAAAGAAAGAGGCATTTAGAATAACGTAATTCTATTGGACAACGTAACAGAATAATAGACCTCGGAGCTATTACAAATGAACTAGTCCAACATATGAAATCCCATAAACACAGCCCTTGGCAAAAAGGAAAATTCTGGAATAGCAAACAGCATCAAGAGAAAATTCAGAGAGAGTAGCAAACAGGAGACATTCCCTGAAGCTTCCAACTCTGTGGGACCCCTATAGTTTTTGATGCTGCTGAGAAACCAAAAGCCAGTGAGCCTAATCTGTGAGAGCTGGCCACACCCATTCAGCTGCATTTAAATAAACGTAAGGCCTCGGTAGCTGTTTACCCAAGTGGTCTTAACAAGCCTGCTTGGTAACGGTCATTCAATCTCTCTCTGAAAAGAAACCAGGTTAAAATAACCTCTTAAAGCTGCAGCATCATCACACTTGTCAGCACATCGAGCTGTTTAACAGGAACCAGGGGTAACCCAGTCACGCCCTTGGTCCTGTTCAATTGGACGAGGAAGAAGATAGTCAGTCCCTTGAGTCACTTGTACAGGAACAGTAGGAGGCCATTTCCAGCTCAACGCACTTACACGGAGGCAGAATGAAGTAATTGATACTGATTCCTGATGAATGTCTTATGCCCAAAACGCCGATTCTCCTGCTCCTCGGATGCTGCCTGCACTGCTGTGCTTTTCCAGCAATATATTCTCTACTCTGATCTCCACCATCGATAGCCCTCACTGTCTCCTAATCGATGCTCTAACATGATGGACAAGTGGAGCAGAGGCTGCAGAGACAGACTGCTCCACGTTGATCCTCGTGGCTCCGTTGCTCATGATATACACGTGGGACATTAATTTGATTTTCTTGCGGTGAGGAAGGAAGGCAAATGTGTGAAGTCTCAAGAAGGCATCTTCCAACTCCGAGAAACCAGCCTAGTGTTGTCTATGCAGGGCGGAAGCTGGTGGGAATGGTTATATTTCAGATGGAAGGTATTGTGGCTGCTGTTGGGGATTGTGAACAACCTGACGTTCAGTACAGGGTTCACACACCGACTGCACAATAACGTGGGGAGAGTTAATTTAGGCATATAAACTGTTAGGAAAGTCACATTAGACTGATGAATGGACCCTCTAAGTTCAAATTACGCTGATCTTGTTCATGTTGATCTTGTCTAGTGCACACACTTTTCAGTATAACCTGTATGCCTTACTCTGTCCAAGTCTGTTTCCACCCTATGATCTGTCTGGCCATGCTTGCTACGATCTTCCTCCACTGCTCATAAACAAAGTGTTTCCCTGTACTGAGGTACACGTGGCAATAAATCAAACCAATCAATCCTGAGTAAAGTATGGAATTTCTCTCCCTGTCAATGTTTGTTTTGGAAATAAGTGATCTCTACCACTCCTCGCGTTTCAGTATCACCATTTCATCGTCTCTCACAGCTCTACAGATTAAACACTCAGCTTCTTCACTCTATTCTCATGATAGCATCATCCGTGTCTGTGGTAAGGAGATCATTCTTTACAAAGGAGATCAAGTCTGTACAGATGCCCCAAATACCTTCTCAGCGAGGCTCTACAACAGCAGGAAGATGGCTTTACTCATGTCCTCGAATCATCTTACAATGAAGGACAGCATACCATTCACTGATCCCATCACTTACACAGGGTTTGATTCGGAGCAGTCAGAATAGATTTGTCAGTGGGAGATCACGCTTCCTAAATTTGTTAGCGTTCTTTGATGAAGGGACCAGGAAGATTGATGAGGACAGAACGGTAGATGTAGTCTCCATGGATTTCAGTAAGGACTTTGAAATGGGTCCACATGGCAGGCTGCTCTGGAAGGTGACATCGCGTGGAATGCTGAGGAAACTAGCCATTTGGATACACAGTTGGCTTGATGGTAGGAAGCAGAGGGTTTTGTGGAAGGATGATGGTCAGACTGGAGGCTGGGCCCATTGCTCTTTGTTGTCTACGATTTGTTTGAGAATGTACAAGGCATGATTGGTAAGTTTGCAGATGACACGAAAATAAGTGGTATCGTGATCAGTGAGGACGATTATCAGAAATTGCAGCAGCATCGTAATCAGGTGTGCAAGTGGGTCGAGAAATGGCAAAAGAAATGTAGTGTAGATGTGTGAGGTCTTGCATTTTGGAAGCTTAAATCAAGGTAAGAGATGCAAGCATAGAAATATTGGTGCACATCCCAATATACTATCACACACAACGCACACAAGAAGATAGGCATGCAAACAGATGGAAATACACAGAGTCATATACAGTCACACACAAATACAGATAGAAACACGCAAGCTGATACAAAGATAGACATGCAAATACTCAGATAACAAGCACATGGACACACACACACACAGATACTACTGTCATTCAGACACAAATAGAAAGGTGTTTTGATGTATAAGGGGTTGGAGGATTCTCGGGAGAAGGCATGAGAATGATGTTGAGGAACGAATAAGAAATTATAGAATGGCATATCAGACTATAAAGGCCGAATGGCCTAATTCTGCTCGTTTTCAAAATGCACGTATGGTGTTATGTTATCAGGTATTCTCTTCCTGAGACAGCAGCAGAGGCTGATTTTGAATTATATTTGAATGGAAAGAGTCAGTAGCAATGTGTGACAGGTTTGGAGGGTGGAATGGTTTATGTCTCTTCTTAATTATTGTATCCTTATACGTCAGAAGAGGAGACAATTTGATGTTAGGTTAACACAATTCCATAATAACAGGTCCTGCACTGAAATATGGGCGTATTGTGTTATCTGTGGTGTCCTCATCCTGAGGGAGCAGTGAAGACTCGGTTATCTTTGACGTACAGTGTTTATTAGGAAAAGACAGGAAACGGATGGTCAGACACACTCGGATCAGCCATGATTATTCTTAATGGTGCCGCCGAATGGCCAACTGCTGCCCCGACCCGGTGTGTTGTTCCCTCCATCTACCACTGGAAGCTGTTACATCGTTAGGGACAACCCCATTCACCCACATACGATCGTTACAACGAGACGGGCGGAGACCATTCTGCCATTTGAAGGAGAATAGAATGAAGTAATTCAGCTCTTTGAGTGTGTTACTTATCCCAGGAGGAGGCTGTTCAACTTGTCTGAGCTGCTACACAGGGACAGGGAAGCTGTCACGAACAGGAAAAAGTGAGAATAGATAAATGTTCAATTTCAGGTTGCAAAGCTGAAACTGGTGGAGTTGCCTCCGAGATGACTGTGGGTCATCAATGATCAATAATTTGTCTCAAAGATCTGAAGACAAGGGACTGAATGAGTTGAAGCTCAATTAGCTCATCACCCAGATGATCATTCAATATGTCGTCAAATGGAGGTAGTAAGTCTGCAATGTAATACAGACAGGGAAGGTTAGTGAGCAAACCTTCAGCAGAAATAACATAACGTGAGTTTCCTATTTTAGAAGGAAGGATAGAACAATGGTAGTCTAGTTAAATGGAGAGAGAGTTTGCAGATCTCTGTGATACAAGCGGTTTCCATGATCCTGATACATGAAACATATGAAGTCAGTCCTCAGATGTAGCACGTGATTTGTATGTGAAGTTGTATGGTGCTGTTTCTCGCAAAGAGCATTGCTGAGACCACATCTAAAACACTATGTGCAATTTTGATCCATTAATCTAAAAATAAGATATAATTCTTTGAGAAAATTTTCAAAGTTGTTTCCCCTTTCTCATTAAGTTAATGAAGGTCTTTCGTTCTGGGGGATTATCAGTTTCGATCTGAGATGAGAAATGTTATTGGACCATGCATGACTTTCTGGAAACTCTATCAGCTGGATGCATGTTTTCTCTTGTTAAGGAGACAAAAGCAAGAGAATTAATTTTAGAATAAGATGTATTGATATTAAAACACATATTATGAAGACATCGACCAATATTTACAAATTATGCAGATGTATTTAAACATGTTATCAAGCGGGGACATATTTTGCTAATGAAAGTCACTGTGTACAACAACAGCAATTATCATCTTTTCCAGCGAATTTTCTTGGAGATCGTACATGGCCCAGTTTGGTGTTCAGTTGACAATATTGCATGGTTCAACACAGAGGGAGACAAATGTTCCCTGCCTGACAAGTAGCAGTCTATTGCTGTCTCTCTCTTACTTTGCTCCGCCCGACAGCAAAGTGTGATACCAGAAAATCCCTGATTTATCTTTACCACTTGTGAAGGATTCTTGGTGAGGATTCATTGGAATTCACTGCCTGAAGCAAAGGGAATTTACCCAAATTCAACTGTTCCAGAAATAAATCCCATTACCAGCAGCTTGCGTGAGCAGTTTAACCTCAAAGGCAAAATAAAATTTATGACACTCTTTCATTTTACCATTTGTTATCAGTTCAAATTCCTGTGTCTCGTATTTTTCTAGAAAATGATCCAGTCTGAAACCTATGACCTTGGTGATATCCCTAAGCTGATTCCATTTAAAATTTGTTGTAAATAGTGGAGGCGTGGGACTGGAAAAGGAAACAGAGATCCTCGAACATTGTTGGAATGCAAATGTGAAATTATCAAAGGGCTGTTCAAGTGGACATTCACTTTCCCAGCCTGGATGTTTGCACTTGGCAAATGGTATACAGCCAGAAAAGTGCTGCTGAGATCACAATCAGATTAGCTAAAATCTTATGCCTGGAGCAACAATGACAAAGTGTCTAATGAACAACTCATCAGTCCTGTGTTCCTATGGTCTATTCAGACACTCAAACCTCTTGCACTGGTGCAAAGGAGGGCAACTTGCTCCAAATGCCTGGTCCACTGTAATACAGGATCGCAAGCAATCCCTCAAGATTGTCACATACAGTTTGGAGTGGGTTGAAAAATGTTATTGGGAAATCCAGGCTGGGTTAGAAAGTTGCCTCTGGCCTCTTACAGAGTGTCTCCTCTCCGAAGCTTGTGCTTCATTTGTTCGTTAGTGAGTAGATTCACTGTGAATACAACCCCTATACCTCACTCAGAGATGATTCACAAAATACTTTGCTCTCTCTGACTGCAACATTCAATAACAGGATGTTCAAGAAAATTACAACCATTAACTTTGTAATTGCAGAATATGAGAACATAAGGAACAGGATTAGGTAATTCGGACGATCACCCTATTGTATGAGATTATGGCTGATCTACTGTTAGCATTAACTCCTCTTTAATGCCAAGTCTTCTCCTTGTTCAGCTCTCTTAAGTTCAAAAATATATCTACCTCCTCTTTAAATACTTTCAGTGATGTAGCTCCCCTAACTCACTAGCCCAGATAATTCCTGACGTTCATTACCCTCTGTGATCGGAAATCACTCCCTTCATCTATTGATCACACCATCACATATTGATATGAACAAGAGTTGAACACAGGAGCTCAGAAAAGAGTGAATGGCTTTGTTATCAGGGCAGTATTTCACTGAGAATCTCATGGGGACCACCTACTTATTTGAGTTTAATGAGAATCAGGTGTAACCTCCCCACTGGTTGGGATCTTTGAGAGCACAGATGAAGATATTTGTGGCCCTTGACTGATCATCCTCTCAGTCCCGGGGCATCTCTTCAGGAGATCCTCAGGTTAGCTTCCTCAGCACAAATATCTTCAGTTGCTCCATGACTGGCTACACCCCCCACCCCCATCATAAGATCAGAAGTGGTGATGGTCATTGAAGATCACACAATTCACAGAACATTTTGTACCCCCTCAGCTCCTGAACCAGTCCGTGTCCATGTGCAGCAAGACCTGGATATCATTCAGGTTTGTGCTGTTAAAGGAACATTCAAGTAAGGGCACAGTCAGACACTGCACTTTTCCACAGTTAAAAGAGGAGCTCGTTCAGCATCTCAAGCTGGTTACACACGGATATGTGGAAGCCATTCAGCCCATTGAAACGACTGAACAGGAAGAGCTACAGCCCATTCAATCCTCCTTCCTGTTCCACAGGATGAGGAGGGGTCAGGTCCTGTACATCGAGCCGTTAAACAGAAACAGGCAGAGCTCAAACAGACGCTTGAACCTGTTCCATGGGACTATGTGGAGACAATTCAGCCCCTCAAGACATTTATACAGGACAGGAGGGTGTCATTGATGCTACAACGTGAAAAACCAATGGAGCAGTGACTGTACTTATACACGGATCAACGATGTTCTTCGTGACTCCGTTGCCTGTGAAGCACATGATACTTTAATGGGGTTTGCTGGCAGTGAGAAAGGAAGCCAAATGTTTTGTGCCAAGTCTCAAAGAGGCGTCTTCCATCTCCGAGAAGACAGGTCCATGTTCTCCATGGAGGTCAGAAGCTGGCGGGAATCATAACTGGTTTAAAGTGAAGGTATTGTGCTTGCTGTCAGGATTGTGTATAACATGACATTCAGTGCAAGATCACATGCAAACTGAACTGTATTAATGTGGAGACAGTTTATTCAAAGACTGGCCCTCTGTCTCTCTCAATCGACATGGGGCATGGGGTGGTGTTAGAGGAAGATTCTCAGAAGCTCTTCAACTATCGACAATCACGTAACCCGAGTCAGAAAGAAGAAATGGAATTCCATCACGTGTCAGTGTCTGTTCAGAACATCGTTAGTGACTGTCGTTCCCCTTCAAGGTTCAATACAATCACCTCTCATTCTCTCACACCGCTGCAGATTAATCTTCACTCACTTCATGACATTCTGTCTGTGGCAAGGTGATCATTCTTTTGAAGGAGAGAAAATCAGTCCACAATATCGCAAAGACTCCATCAACAACACTCTCAGGGTTGATCACAATGACTCTTTTTCCTCACTTACTTCTTTCCTGTGGTGTACAAACCCATTCCTTCTCGCTCCACTGTGAATGATGTGGAATTTAAACGATCCTTACATCTGTATGTCACATCAATAAAGCTAGTACCTGAGGTGCTGATGGGGACGGAAACCATTCCCGGGGAGAGACTAAGAAAGAATTCCCTTGAAATTGGAATGATCATTGACCTGAATGGAAATGAAATGTCGGCATATGGTAAACAGGCAGAAGAAGGGAGATATCTTTCGTTTTGTTCTGCTTTCCCAGGATGGGTGCAGCCCACGTCAGACCCACATGTTATGCTGATCTTGAACTGAGTGACTGGTTCAGATGTTTCGCAGTACAGTTAAGAGTAAAAACCCACTGCTGTGGATTTGCAGTCACACAGAGATCTGACCAGGGGAGGACTGATGATTTTACCTAGCCAGGTAATGAAACGTCTGGATATCAAACCTACAGCTCAGCGAGCAAACCTACACTTTAATTCTGATCCATTGTTGGAACATTCCAGTCTAATGTTTTCATATTCTGACCCATTGTTGAAACATTTCAATCTAATGTTCTCAGATTCTGATCCATTGTAGGAACATTACAGACTAATGTTTTGAGATTCTGACCCATTGTTGGATCATTTCAGTACAATGTTCTCAGATTGTGATCCATTGTTGGAACATTGGGCAGAAATTGTTAACACGATGGGATCATAGTTTTAAGCTGTTTAATGGAAAGTATAGAGGGGATGCCAGAGGCGGGTTTTTTACGCAGAGAGTTGTGAGAGCATGGAATGCGTTGCCAGCAGCAGTTGTGAAAGTGAGGTCATTGGGGATATTAAGAAGACTGCTGGACAAACATATGGTCACAGAAATTTGGGGGTTCGTACATTAGGTTTACATTACATGAGGATCAATTTTCGGCACAACATCGTGGGCTGAAGAGCCTGTATTGTGTTGTACTGCTCTATGTTGTTTTGCAGTCTAATGTTCTCAGATTCTGATCCATTGTTGGAATATTCCAGCCTAATGTTCTCAGATTTTGATCTATTGTTTTAGCATTCCAGCCTAATATTCTCAGATTTTGATCTCTACCCTCTCCCTGGAGCTACTGATTCCACTGATGTTGGGGATGCTGCTGCCTCTGATACTATTGGATAACACATTGAAAGAAACCCCTTATTAATAGAATAGGGAAAACCACCAGTGAAACAATTTGGATCCATGGACACTGGCATCAGTCACAGTCACTGTGTTAACCTCCTTTCACTACAACCCTTTTAATGTAACAACAATACCTCATCTAAACAGAATGTTGACATCGCCTGCTATTGTTCTTATTGTCCATCTCCAATCACGCCAACAATGTTCGAGGTAAAGGATAAATATGATTAGATTACATTGCATTTACATTACATTACAGGGTGGAAATAGGCCCTTCGGCCCAACGAGTCCACACCGACCCTCCGAAGCGCAACACACCCATACCTCTACATTTACCCCTTACCTAACGCTACGGGCAATTTAGCATGGCCAATTCACCTGACCATGATGCTTTCTCTTCTCTGTTTTGTTGACTCGGTTGTGTAAGTCACATACAATGCTCAATGAAATGATATTCCTAACAGCCAATTGAGTGGTTGTTACTGCACTGAGGTCTCCTCCACCTCAACAAGTATCAGTCTGAAAACTATCTCTGGTGACAACTGCCCTGAAGACATGAAATACAGATTTCTCTGGTCTTTCCTCTCACTCCTGCAATAAAGCAACAGTACATCTTTAAATAATGCATTTCAATAAATTGTTTCTAAAGATGCAAACATCTTATTGCACAGTTTATACGCCTCCTCTTTTTCAGAAACTTGGCCTTAGCCCAAAAGTAAATGTCTATTTATTGGGATTAAAGCTTCAGAGACAAGTTATGTGTGTCCTTGGTTAAGAAACAGAAGGGAATGAGAGACGTTGGCTGTAGAACCTAGAGAGGAGTAAAGTGATATTCGCCCCAAGTCACCAATATCTTCTTGTCAGACGGAATAATATAAAATACAGAGAAATAAACAGAATACATTAGGGAATAGCGAGTGACAGTGTAAACACAACAGGGTGATTTAAAATCAAGGAAAATTATTTTATATACACTCTGTAATCAGTGTGTGTGCAGATAGATACAATTGTTCGTATTTGCAAAACACATCCATAATGAACAACGGAGAAAATGTTATCAAAATATGATGCATATGATGTCCAACATTTAAAGTACATTAAAATATTATTTGACCCTCATCTGAGGTATCATGTTCCCTTCTCTCAACGTCCCCTCCCATTCCGGGATTCCATGCACTATTCTCTCGTACTTATCAGGATGCATGTACTAAATTCCTGCTTCTGGTGTCCCAATTTCTTTCAGTCAATCCATTTACTATCATAAAATAAGCATACTGTCCTGCTGGGTTTTGACAACAGCTGGTATCTGTAATATTGTTGGAGATAAATGTTCGTGCATCAGACCCAACATTTGAGCATATTACTGTGTTGTGCACATACAGTACAGAGGACCACATCACACGGGAAATACCAAAACAAATAGGGAAGGACATCTACTTCTATCGGTGATGTAGATTTCTCTATTTTTACATCTCATCATCAATATTCACCCTCCCTTTCTCTCTTTGTATCCCGTTAATAAATCCTCCAATTATTCTCCATGTCCCATCTCTCATTTACTTTTCCTGCTATGATGTGATTATAACTGAGTAACATAACTACAAAGACATGAGCGAGGAGCTGGCAAGAGTTAATTGGAACGGGAGCCAAGCAGGGAAAATAATGGTATATCAATGGCATCAGTTTCTGGGGATAATTCGGAGGCACATCACAAATTCATCCCAAAGAAGAAGAAACGTACTCAGGAATGGACAAGGCAACAGTGAGTGATCGGAGAATTCAGAGACAGTATCAAACCAAAAGAGAAAACAAACAATACGGTGAGGATTATTGAGAATCCAAAGGATAGCGAGACCTGTAATTATCTGCAGAAGATAACAAATACAAGTAATAAGGTTGCGAAGATGAAGAGAAAGCTGGCAAATTATATAACATAAGATTGCAAGAGTTCTTTAGCTTTGTACAAGGGAAGGGAGGAAGGGAAGAGCAAATATTAGACTGCAAGAAAATGAGGTTGCGATAGTTTGTGGGAAAGAAAGAAATAACAGAGGATTTGAACAGATGCTTTTCATCAGTCCTCAAAGTGGAAGACGCCAACAGCCTACCAGAACTTTTGATAGTCAGGGGCAGAGGTACTGATCGTGTCCACCACTAAGGAGAAGGTGCCGTGGAAGCTGAAAGCTCTGAAGATGTATAAATCATCTAGGCCAGATGGACCGCACCCCATTCTTCTAAGGAGGTAGCTGAGGTGGTTGCAGAGGTCCTGTTGGTGATATTTCAGGAATTTTTCAGGAATGACTGGATTCGGGGGTTGGGGGGAGGTCCCAGAGGACTAGCAAATATAACCCCTTTTTAAGGAGAGAGGGATGCAGAAGACTGGAAATTACAGGTGGCCAGGCAAGTTGACGTTATCGTTCAGAAGGCTAGTGGATCCTTGGGTTTGAGGATAGTGGTATAGAGTATAAAAAACAAGGAAGGCACAGAGTTCTGTTTAATCTGTAGCACAACAAGGCTTGAGTTTAGAAACGCTGTTGAAAAGAGCAGACTTGCAAGTACGTCTGAAACAAAGCAAAGCAGTTCGAAACAGACAGGAGCATATGTGACAAGCAGACTGTTACCTAGACCCTGTTGTTAAGATGTGGGAAACAGTTTGTGATTAAACAGACGGAAATAAAAACTGCAAAAAAAAACACGACTAAAGCTGTTGCTGCGGAAGTCCCAATTATGTAATCTATTTTGTCAATATTTGGAAAGATCGCTGACACATTCCTCATTCCTGAGCAATCCAATATATACCTCCCAGATGAAGCAGCATTTCATTTGTACTCTTTTAATCCAGTTTTCTGTCATTGCTGCTCACAATGCGGTCTCCCTTACATTGGGGAGACCAAACAGAGATAGCATTGAGGGACACTTCCACTCTGTCTGTAGGAATAACCGTGATCTTCTCATTGCTTCCCATTCCAATAACCTACCTTGCTCTCATATTAACGCTTCGTTCTGGGCTGCTGCAATGTTCGAATGAAGCACAACCCAAGCTCGAGTCATACCGCACTTTACACTTTGGTGCGTTACAGCCTGTAGGAGTTAATATTCGATTCCATAACTTCACAACTGTACCCCATTATGCGTGTTACACATTTTTCATGCATTCTTCCTTCAGGTCTCCCGGTGACCGTGTCTTGTTTTTATTGCACTCAACAGAGGGAACCCATTTCTCTCATTCACACATTAATTTACACCTGTTTTGTATCAATTTCTCTTTCAACGCAATTAAAAGCACACTTATCTTTTGCACGGCATCTCCACACTCTTTAATTTCCGTCACCTCCACATTCACCTCTGCAGGGGATGGAAAAGCTCATTTCCAATCCTTATAGTTCTGAAGAAATGGCACCTTTGACTGGTAAGGTCAACTCTGTTTCTCTGTCTTCGCAGATGCTGCCAAACTTGCGGAGTTTCTCCAGAAACGTACAGGTACTTCAAATTTTCAACAAAAGAAGAAATGTGGATGATGGAAATCTGACACAAAAACAAAAATTGGTGAAGAAACTGGAAGCTTTGAAGGGTCATTGAACGTAAAAAAAAACTCTGCATTGACTCCAGAGATGCTGCCAGGCCTACTTAGTTTCTTCAGCAATTTATATTTGTGAACAAGTTCCACACACGTGTATCAACGCTGTTCAAACGCCCTGTCCAACACAAAGCGGCACAGACCGGGAAATTAATTATAACGCAAGCTGAACAATTTCTTTGTCTCTGAAACTTCAGAAGGCTGACATCACTGACACTACAGAGCTCGTAATCGTGTTCGGGGAGAGAAGCAGAGGGAAACACATTCACTTCAAACACAGAGGATGGCACAACCGGAAAGAAAATGGTTCAGAAGAATTGAATAAAGGGTTTTTGATGGATGTGACAAATTGGAGCTATGACACCATGGAGAGACCCTCAACAGAACAAGAACATTAAAATGGAATTATCACCGCATCAGAAAACAGAGTAGGTCACTGAATACAGCGCTGATGGGTGAATGGGTCTCGGTGTGAATTTGGAGCAGGCAGCAGAATTGCATTGCAGAGTCTGAAGCTAAAAACTCGACATTCATGTGGCGTTGCAGACCACAGCAGCAGAAGAAGCTGAATTGCATTCAACCACAGTCTGTAATTAATGCCCGAGATAATCCCTCAGTCTGCCATTACCATGAAGCCGATCTATAATTCAGTGTCAGTGTGGATGAATATGACAGGGTCGGAACCATGTGTACCTGAACCTGATGATAACCCATTAAAACAACCACACTTGACTGGTTACATGCTAAAGAGCTATTTAACATCGGATCTAAAGGGCCAAATGACACTCACAAAAATAGATCACATTGAAGCTCTGTCACCCTGCCTCATCTAGTCATAAATAGTAATGGATGATTAATTAATTCACTGATAGAAGAGTTCGACAAATATCTGCATCCTAAATAACATATTAGCTTTATACATCATTGTAAAAGACAAATTTGGAGTATCTCCACCATCCTCAGCCAGAAGCGTTAAGTCTTTGACCCACCACACCCTTCTCATGATGTTCAGAGAATCACAGATGTCAGACTTCAACCAATTCGATTCTCTTCATGTGACATGAAGAAACAGCTGAACACAGTAGATACGACAAAGGCAATGGGCCCTGACACTATTCCTGCAATAGGACTGAGTACTTGTGCGACACAACAAGCCGTGTCCCTGTGGAAGCTGTTTCATTCCAGCTCCAAATCTGACATCTCCCTGGAAATGTGGAAAATTACTTAACTATGTCCAGTCCACTAAGAAGAGAATAATTATAATATGACCAATTACCGCCCCCTCGGTCCCATCACGACAGTAAAAATTGGTGGCAGGTCTTTTTGACAGAGCTGTCAAGCAGCAAAGAAATAACCTGCTCAGTGTGGTTTCCGATCGGTCTCCATGTGGAGATGGTGCTGTTGTGGAAATGTCACTGGACGACTAATCCAGACCAGGCAAATGCACTGGCAGCTGGTGGAAGTTAAAAACAATTAATTCAATATCGAGTTGTAAAATCTGCTGTCAGAAATAGTGACCTTGAAGTCAATGTCGATTGTAAACATCGATTGCCTTCCTCAATGTACTTTCAGGAAGTTAATCTCCCGTGCTTTCCTGGTCTGGCCTAAAGGTGACTCCAGACACACATATGTGATAAACCATTCAATGGACTCTAAAACAGCCAAGCAAGCCACTGAATTGTATCAAAATGCTCTGAGGTCTTAAAGAAAAAAACGATCAGAACACCCGGCCCACCGCCTCGGTATCGGAAAAGGGAAAGGGAAACACAGTTCTGTTGACCCTGCAGAGACCTCCTTCCTAACATTTGAGAGTTTGTGACAACATTTGCAGAGCTTTCCTCCAGTCTGTACAGAAACATCGGGAAAGCGGTACGTCATTGAGCCCTCCCACATTCTCGTTCACGGAGAAAATCGCCTCAATGCACTTATCCCACAAAATGCACACATCCCTTAATGTGTTGAACCATAGGAAAAATATAAAACAGGAACTGCTGTAAATTTTTCGTTCCATAGAGCTTTCTAACCCATCCATTATAATGATGGCCGATCCGGTGTCTCCACAGCATACTCCTGTCCTCTTCATTTTTTTAGTATCGAGAAATCCTGATTTCTTTTCAATGCCTTTGCTTCCACAGCCTTATGTTGGAGAGAATTCCCCAAGTACCCCAGTCTCTGAGTGCCGACATTTATTCTCATCTCAATGCAGTGTGACCTGCCTTTACCTGATGCTGTGGTCCTTTGTTTTAGACGTTCCACCCAGGTGAATTATCTTCTCTGCTCCCAATCTTTCTTCCCTATCAGAGTTTTAGATATTTCACTGAAATCTCAACATATTTTCAAAAACCCCATTGAATACAGGCCCAGTCGCCATAAACTCTTCTCACAAAACAAGCCTGTCATCCCAGTGACCAGTCTGGTTATCCTTCGCTGCTCTCCCTCATTGTGAGGTTTGTGCTCTATTAGGTAAGGAGACCAAAACTGCACACGATATTGCACCATGTTCTAGATGGGGTCTCACCAAGGCCCTGTACAGCTGCAGTAAGGCACCCTTACTCCTGGACACAAGTCCCCTTGAAATGAATGTCAACACACCATTTAACTTCTGACCCACTTTATTTTCCTGTAATATTACTTGCACTGTGACTAGTGTACAGGGAGACCAGATCCTTTTCAATGTTACAGCTATCCAAGTGGTGAGTCTGTGTATATTGGTCAGCGCACCAATGCCATGCCCAGTATTGGCTTCTGGATTCTGAACTCACTGCCCTGCATGGGCCTCCAAGGGCTGCACAGAAGGAAGCACAATTCCCTTTGTAGACGAACATGTTTCAACTAATCCCTTTTCAATTGGTAGGCTGCCAAATTATTGTTCCCACCAAAGGGCGCCACGAGTCAGTTTGCTTTCCATCTGCCACATATGTGCCCATTCACCCAACTTGTGTCAGTCACCTTGGAGACTTTTTACAACCTCCTCGCCCACTCACAATCCCACATTCTACAGTGCTGTCAGCAGGCTGGGATATATTGTATTTAACTCTATCAACCGAATGTTTATTTGGAATTGTGAACAGCTGGGCCCCAAGAACCGATCCCTGCGATACCTCAGCAACCTTCCTCTGTCAATTTTTATAAATTGATATATTTTATGGATCTGGGTGTCACCAGTATTTATTGCCTGTCCCTCGTTGCCATTGAGAAGGTGGTGCTGAGCTGCCTTGTTGAGCCGCTGCATGCTTGAGTTGGGAAGATGGTGTTTGAGAATCTTTGGTGTATCCTTTCAGTGTAGCTTGTCGATAGTGCACACTGCTGCTGCTGAACGTTGATTGTGGAGCATTGCGGATGAAGTGACAGTCAAACTGGCTGCTTTGTTCTTAATGGTATCAAGATTCTTGAGTGCTGTTGGGGCTGCACTCATCTCGACAAATGGGGTGTGTTCGATCACACCTCTGACTTATTCATTGTAGATAATGGACAGGCTTTTGGAAGTCAGGAGGTTACTCGCCGCAGTATTCCTAGCTTCTGACCTGCTCTTGTAGTTACCGTGTTTATGTGGCAAATCCAGTGAGTTTCTGAGCGATGATTACAACCTCCCCCCGCCCCGGGATTTTTATTATGGAGGATTCAGTGATGATACCACCATTGCATGCCAACGGGCAATAGTTAAATTTTATTTTAGTAGTGATGGTCACGGTCTTGCATTTGTGAGGTGTAAGTATTAATTGCCACTTGTCAGCCCGCATACTGTCCAGATCCTGTCGCATTTGGACGTGGATTTCTTCAGTATCTGAGGAGCCACAAATGTTGCTGAACATTGTGCAATCATTGGCGAACATCCCCACTTCTGACGCTTGACTAGAGGGAAGGTCATGAATGAAGCAGTCCTGAAGATGTTTGGGCCGAGGCCACAGCCCAAGGGACTGCTACAGACGTGTCCTGAAGCTGAGTTGACTGACTTTGGTCAACCATGACCATCCTTCTACGTGGCAGGTATGATTCTAACCATTGGGGAATTTGCGTTAGATACTCATTGATTCTAGTTTTGCCAACACCACTTGATGCCACACTTGTTCAAAAGCCGCCTTGTTTTAAAAGGCTGTCACTCTCACCCCACCTCTGCAATTCAGCTCTTTTGTCCATGTTTGAACCAAGGTAATGGGATCAGGAGCTTAGTGATCCAGGGAGGAGCCCAACCTGGGCGTCACCGAACAGGTTGTTGCTGAGCAGGAGCTGCTTGAAAGCACTGCCACCTTTCATCACTTGACTGATGATCGAAAGTGGAATGACGGGTTGGTAATTGCCTGGATTGCATGTGATTTGCTTTTTCTGTATAGGAGATACTTGAGTAATTTTCCATGTAATCGGTGAATTGCCGTTGTTGTAAATGTATTGGAACAGCTTGGCTCGGGCAGTGGCAAGTTCTGGAGCACAGGTTTTCAGTATTATTGCCAGAATGCTGTTAGCATGTCTACCCTTTGGATTATCCGGAGTCTCCAACCGTTTCTGGATATCGCGTGGACTGAATCGAATTGGTTGATGGCTGGTAACTCAATTGCTGAGGACCACTGGGGGAGACTGAGATGGATCATCCACTCAGCACTTCTGACTGAAGATTGTTGCGAATGCATCAGCCTTATCTTATACACTGAGGTGCTGAACTCTTCCATCATTAAGGATGTGGATATTTGAATAATCCCTTCCTCCAGCGAATTGTTTAATTTTCCCCAACGTTTCTCGACTAGATGTGGAAGGACAGCAGAGCGTCGATCTGATCCTTTGCTTGTGGAATCACTATGCTCTGTCCATCTCTTACTGCTTATGCTGTTTGGTGCAAAAGTAGTCCTGTTTGGTGGCTTCACCGGGCTGGCACCTCATTGTCAGGTTTGCCTGGTGCTGCTCCTGCCTTCCTATACACTCCATTGAACCAATGTTGATCCTCTGGCTTGATGGCAATTGTTGTGGGGGATATGCCAGGCCATGAGGTTGTGCGGGAGTACGATTCTCCTGCTACTGATGATCCACAACACCTTATGGACACCCATACTTGAGCTGCTAGATCTGTTCGAAGTCTGTCCTATTAGCACAGTGATAGTACCGCCCAAAATGTTGCAGATTATTCTCAATGTGCAGGTGTGACTTTGTCTCCACAATGACTATGCGGTGATCATTTTTACAGATACTGTCAAGGACGGATACTTCTGCAACAGGCAGCTTAGTAAGGATGAAGTCAGGTATGTTTTTTTCCCTCTTGTTAGTTCCTCCACCATCTGCCACAGACTCAGTCTAGCAGTTATATCATTTAAAAACCGACCAGCTCGATCAGTAATGTTACAGCTTGCTACTCTTCTTGGTGGACATTGAAATCCTCCACCCAGAGTATATCTTGCATCCTTGCCACCCTCTGTGCTTCCTCCAAGTGTTGGTCAGCATGGAGGAGTACTGATTCATCAGTTGAGAGAAGCCAGTACGTGGTAATCAGCAGGAAGTTTCCTTTCCCATGTGTAAACTAACGCCATGAGACTTTTGGGAATGCTGAGTCACTGTTGAGGACTCACAGAGCAATTCCCTTCCAACTGTATCCCACTGTGCCGCCACATCTGCTGTGTCTGCCCTGTTCGTGAGACAGAAGATATCCGGGGAAAGTGATGGGGTGTCTGGGACACAGTCATACTCACAGAATCATACCTTACCGACAATGTCAGGATGTTGCTTGACGAGTCTGTTTATTTGTATTCACCGTTTCCTGCCAGCTGTCCCATTCTAGAAACATGTCCATATATTCGCCCCAATCCACTCAGATTTGATTTTTCAAGCTGGGCTTGGAGCTTGACCGAATTTTTTCTGTAACTCTCAATGCTTTACATCCATTGCTTACCTTTCATTTGTCTCCCAGTCTTTTTCTCAAACATAATTCCCATTTTATAAATCTATGTTAGTGATGTCTGTGACCATTACTTTCTGTCCCAATATTTTCTACTAAACCATTTCCTTCTATGTTCTATGGTCCATGTACTATATCATTTTTCCACACAAGACTTGGTTTTCCAAGTATTGTTAGAAAGTTCTGTGAAGACAGAACTGAAGTAATGGCTTCATTGTTCTGCCATTTCCCTGTTCCCCGTTCTCTATTCTCTTGTCTCAAACTGGAAGGAAGCTGCACTTGTGTTCTCATATTTCTCACGTTGACATAATTTGACAAGTTATTATAGTTCACTCTTATAACCCTTGTGAATATACACTTCAGAAACTCATCAATTCCTGCCTTAAACTGCTCAATGAATAACCTTACACAATATACACTCACAGCAGCATAGACTCTGTGCCAACTGAAACACAGCACGATCTCTGTTAGTCCCATTTTTCTACACCAGGTCCTGGTGTTATGACACTTCCAATTATTCGTCCAAGTACTTTTTAATGGTTGTGAGGTTACCCGTGATAATTCCCCTCTCACGAAGTACAATCCAGGACTCCAACACCATCTGGGTGAATAACAAATCTTTAAATCTTCTCTAAACCTCAATCCCTTCAATTTAAATGTATGCTGCATTGTTTTTGAATCTCTGACTAAAGGGAATAGCTGCTGTCTATCTCCCCTCTCCATGCTCTTCATAATCTTAACCTTCTGAATCACGTCTCCCTCAGCCGTCTCTGCTCCAAAGTAAATAACACGAGCTTATCCAGCCTCTCTCCATAGCTGATATGCTCCATCCCAGGGAACATCCTGGTGAATCTCCTCTGCACCCCCTCCAGTACAATCATGTCCTTCCTGTAATGTGGCTCCCCGACTTACACACAGTACTCCATATTAGCCTAAACAAAGCCCTGTACAGCTCTTTTCACCTACGCCCAGATTCATAAATGTTACAACCAAGGTCCACTTCTTAACTAACATATTACCCTGTCCAGTCCAATTCCGGGATGTGTGGAGATGCAGTCTCTGAGCTTCCTAGTGTACTGCCATTCATTGAGAACTTCCCTGTCTGGTTCCTTCTTCAAAACTGCATCATCTCATAATTCTCAGGGTTACATTACATCTGCAATTTATCTGTCAATCTGACTAATCCATCTGCATCTTTCTGTAACACAAGACGTTCCTCCTCAATGACAACCAACCAGGCAAACATGAACTTACTTATCACAACCCCGACCCCCTCCACCCACCCCCTTCCATTCAAATCTGTACAATAATAGATACGGCACTGATGTCTGTGGTATACCAGGGGATACGGATCTCCAGTCATACAAGCAGCCTTTTCCCACCACTCTCTGCCTTCAGCCACTAAGACAACTTCCGTTGTACCTTGTCAAGTTATCCTTGATTCCATGACATTTTACTTTATTCTTCACTTTCCCATGTGGAGCTTTGTCAATGTCCTTGCTGCAAAAAAAATAAGCGACGTCCTCAAACTAATTCAAATTAGTTAGTTGTGACTTCCCTCTGATAAAGTCATGATGATTATCCATGATCAAACCTTGCCATTCTGATTGGAGTTAAATTTTCTCCTTTCCTATTTTCTCCATTAGTTTCCCTAACAGTGATCTAATATTCGGTCGTCCATAGTTCCCTGGGTTATCTCTCCCACCCTTACTGTGAAGTGGAATCGCATTAGCTTTATTCCAGTCCTTCGACACCTCCCCTATGGTCATATTCTAATTACGTTTTTCAGTCAGGGTCGTTCCTCCCTTGATTCCAACAGCAGCCTGTAATACAACTCATCAAGACCTGGCAATCAGTCCAATTTTATACCAGACAAAGTCTCAAATACCTGCTCGCATCTTATGTCAATCTGCTCAAGGGCTTCCTCGTCCATTTTCTGGAATACTATACCTGCCTCCTCCTCCTGCCAAGTAAAACAGATGTGAATCTGTCATGCCACAATCTTTCAATGTTCTCCAACTTCATACACAGATTGCCCCTTTGGTTGGACACTAAATGGACTCTAAACGTTCGCTGATTATTCTGTTCTACTTGTACGTGTAGAATATCATGGCATTCTCCCTAGTATCGCCTGCTTGAACTTTTCCATGTCCCTCTGTTACTCAGACCCGTCTATGTTTCTAAGTTTCTAAGTTTGACTACGATCACATCTTATTATTTGAAACTCGAGATCACAGGCTGAGTTTCCCCTTCAGACAATCTTGCCCTCTTTGCAATGAATCTGGAGATTGCCTCTTGCAGTTCCTCTGTACTCAAAATATTATTTCTTAGAAGGGGACTCCAAAATAGTACACAATACTCCAACTTTAGTGCCACCAATACTCTGTACAATTGGTGCACGACATCTTCTATATTTCAATTACATTTGTATGAATATAAACCTAATTTTACTGTCCCAATTGCGTATGTTCTTCACAGTACTTTTCGCTTGAACTTTTCTTATAATGTTAGTATGTGAGTTCTTAAATCAATCCTCCTGAATGTCCAACCATACGTTATCTGTTGGTTCCTTATTGCTGATGTCTACAAGAATCTTCTTCAAAGCATCCCAAAACATGTTTGCCACTTATGGTTTACCTTTCATCGATGCGTTATCATACTCCCCAATTTTGCCATTACCTTATATATATCTAGTGGAATGTTCATTGTAATCGAGTCCAACAGACACCCGACTGCGGATGACAAGTTACTGGTCTGTTATTCATCACTCTCCGTCTTCATCTTTTCATTAACGGGCGGATAATATTTATTACCGTCCCTTATCCCTTATGGCTACCTGCCTTTCGGGAATGTGTTGGAAAATAACATGAGAATCTGTAATGCAATCAATATGACCATTGATCCTTTCACTCTTTTTTTTTGGATGAAGTAAATCTGATCTGTCAGATTTATTAACACTCAATCCAACTGTCTTTTCAAATACTACCTCATCACTGATAAGAATGAACTTAGATTTTACTTACACAAGTCTTGGTATTTCTGGGAGAATTTCTGGATATTCTTCCATGAAGACAGACCCAAAGAAACTATTTATTGTCCCTGTAATGTTTCTGTTTTCTACAATAAATTATTCTGTCCGCACACTCACTCCACATTTGACCTGTTTTTTTTTGTTTTTGTTTCATACATTGATTGAAGCTTTTTAGCAGTTTTTACGTTTTATTTTGTTTGCATGCTTTTTTCTCTTTTTGATTATTTTCTCAGTTTCTTTGCCCTCCTTTGCCGGGTCCTACATTTTTCTGAATCCACTGGCTTACGACAATACTTGGCATTTTTCTAAGCTGCTTCCTTTGATCCAATTCGTAAATCGGGGGCGGGTTGTGAAAGTGATAGGTCGGAGAGGATAGTTGGAAAGGAGGATGCATTTCAATATTCATCCGAACATTCAACAGGCGGTGTCGAGTTGGAAGGTTGGAATGGGATAAGGTGGGAGGAGGAGAAACTGGTGAAACTGGTAAAATCCATATTGATCAGCTGTGATTTGAGTGTCCCAAGGCGAACGATGAGGCGTACTTACTCCATCCGTCAGGTGATTAGGCTTTGGCGATGGAGGAGGCCCATGACCTGCATGTCCTTGGTGGAGTGGAAGGGGGAGCCAAAGTGTTCAGCCGCAAGGTGGTGAAGTTGGTCAGTGTGGCTGTACCAGCGATGGTCTCTGAAACCATCCACAAGTTGATGTCCTGTTTCGCCGATGTTGAGGAGACCACATTGGGTTGAATGAATACAGTAGATGAGGCGTTCTGACTCCCTTCATCACCTATCACTTCTACTCCTCCTTCATCTACCTATCACATTCCAGACTACTTCCCCCAGCCACAGCCCCTTCATATTTATTTCTCACCCCCCTTGGCCCACAAGCCTCATTCCTAATTAAGTGCTTATGTCTGAAACGTGATGCTCATGCTAATAAAATGCTGGTTGACCGGCTGTGCTTCTCCAGCACCACATTCTTCGATTCTGATCTCCAATATCTGCAGTTCCCACGTTCTCCTCACACCTTCATGGCTGGCATGACTCAGATTCATAACCGTTACTTCAACTAAAACAAAAACTGTCGCGTACTCAAACAGCATATAAGAAAACCAAGAGAGGCAGCGCCGTGGCTTATTGTCTAGCACTGCTGCCTTCACATCAACAGGCACCCCTGTTTGATTCCAGCATCAGACGACGCTCTGCATGTAGGTTTTCATATTCTCCCCGTATCTGCATGGATTTCCTCTGAGTCCTCCGGTTTCCTCCCACAGTCCAAAGATGTGTGGGTCAGTTGAATTGGCCATATTAAACTTTCCAAAGTGGTAGGTGCATCAATCAGAGGGAAACCAATCTGGCGATCTGGGTGGATTACTCTTTGAAGGATTGATGTAGACGTTTTGGTCAGAAGGGCCTGTTTCCATACTGTCGGGAAACTAATCTCAAACAAACTGTTGCGGTCACTGTTCCCAAATGGTCCTTTACAGCAAAGTTTTCAATTAGTTCTTCTGATCATCCTACACCAATTCCTAAATAACTGATCTCGAGCTCGGTACTCGAAATAATGTTAATGCAAGCCATATCACACGTAATCATGAAATCCATTTTCCCCAGCATTTGCATTCAGTTGGCTTAAGACCGTTTAAATGTAATTTAAACAGTACATTATTATAGGAGTACACACAAACGTGAATGTCCCATTTCCTGTTTTATAACATGCCAACATATGTATTGCAGCTTTCACTTTGTTATGTAACTCACATCAATGTCTGGTCCTCTTTCAGAGCTCCACCTTAAATGATTTAGTGAAGTGGATTCTGGGGAGATTAATGGGAAAGATAATCTCACCACATCATTTATGATCCTCTCAAGCTTTATTGTGAGATTTTCTCCAGATCTCCCGTTATGCTCATGGAGTGGAGAAGGAAAAGGTTCTTTCAGCAATGCTGTATATTCCTTGCGTTTTATTCAGAGCGGTACTGGAAAAGCACAGCAGGTCAGGCAGAATGCAAGAAGCAGGAAAATCGACGTTTCTAGGAAAAGCCCTTCATCATCAATTCCTGATGAAAGGCTTTTGCCCGAAACATCAATTTCCTGCTCCTCTGATGCTGCCTGACCTGCTGTGCTTTTCCAGCACCGCTCTGATCTAAACTCTAATTTCCAACATCTGCAGTCCTCACTTTTGCATGTGTATCCCTGCGACAGCTGAGCCTGCTGTAACCTCGGGGGGAACCTTACAGCAGGCTGGTGAAGCATTGCTGCTGCTGTACAGGATCTTAGTGAGATCACATCTGGAGTAATGTGTACAGATTTAATCCCCTCACCGAAGAAAGAATATTGTTACATTGGAGGCAGCTCAGAGATGGTCCCCTCAACTGATTCGTGTAATGAAGCTGTTAACTTACAAGGAAAGGATGGTCATATTGATGCAATACACATTGGAATTTACAAGAATGAAACATGATTTTATTTCAACATAGATGACCAGAAGGAATCAGCAACAGAAGCCAATTACACACATAATGGAGAAATCCATTTCATTCTCCAACCTGTTACACAGAAACAACAGAAGGATATTCAGGCCTTCAACCATGTTTCATCAGAACAGGACGAGGCTATTCAGCCCCTGGGGGCTAATATACAGTTACAGGAGGAGGCCAATCAGCCCCTTGAGCCTATTACTCTGGACCCAGTGTACGGTACAACAGACCAGTATCTTGCTCCACAGCAACAGGATCAGTCCATTCAGCCCCGTCAGGTCTGTTGCACAGGAACTGGAGGAGGCCACACAGTGACTGGAGATTGTTTTGCTGGGATAACAGGAGGCCATTCAGCCCCACTGAGCCTGTTTCAAGTGAATTGGATAAGGATGCAAACTTTCTGAGCCTTTTTATCATGAGAAAGGAAGAGTTAATTCAGACACTGCCTGTTGTAAGGGAACAAGAGAAGACCAATCACTCCTTCATTCCCATCTCAGGGATGCATGAGGAGACCGTTCAGTATCTCCAGCCTATGATGGAGGATTATAGGAAGACCCATCAGCCCCTCGAGCTGTTACACAGCAACAGGAAGATTCCATAATCCCCCAACCTTCTAACTCATCAATAGGAGGAGGTAGTTCTGGCCTTGGAGACGACAACATGAGAACACAAGAAAGACGTCAGTCCATCGTGTTTGTACACCAGCAGGATGATGAGTCCAGTCAGCCACATATGGCTCTTACTCAGCAATTGGAGCAGATCTCTTAAAAACGTGTGCCCGTTAAACAGGAATTAAAAGTAAACGTGAAGGTTCTCGAAAGGGAACAACTTATAATAATGACATACGTTAGGGACTAAAGTGTAACAATAGACTATTGTAATTTAAGGCAAATTATTAGAATCCATTGTTCAGGACATCTGCAAAGTTAAACCAAAATCCGTCAGAGTCAACATGGTTTTATGAGGGCTAAATCGTGTTTGAATTGTTTGCTTGAGTTATTTAAAGATGTCACAAACAAGGTAGATCGTGGGAATCCTGGAGATGGAATATATCTGGTCTTCCAGAAGGCAATGGATATGTTGCTTCTCCAAAGAGTAAGAGTTAAGATCAGACGACATGCGTTTAGGAGTAATTTATTAGCTTGGATGGAGGATTGGTTAACCAACAAAATGCAGTCAGCTGGAATAAATGTGTCATTTTCTTCTGGAAAATGTAACTTGTGGTTTGCCTCAGATTTCAGTACTCATGCCTTAACAATTTTTCATTAATATTATTATCGGTTGACAGGATTAAAAAAATGCTATAACCAATTCTTCAGATGGCACGAACATCGGTGGGAAATTACTTCGGAATGAAGATGTAAGAAATTAAAAATGAATATGGATAGGTTGGGTGAATGGGCTAACATTTGGCAATGAAAATTAAAGTGGTTAACTATGAGATTATTCAATTTGGCCAGCGAAATAGAAAGGCAAATTATTATCTAAATCGAGAGAAACTTCAAATTGTTCAGGTACGGAGAGGTCTGTGTGTTCACATACATATCACAGAAAACTTGTATGCAGGTCCAGCAAGTAATGAGAAAGGCAAGGGTTGTTTCAGTTTTTATTTGTAAAAGGATAGAGTGGAAAGGTAGGGGCTGTTGCTGTAGCTAAGCAAGACATTACTGAGGCAGTATCTGTAGTACAGTTTGGGTGTCATGACTTGCGGAAGGATGCATTTGCATTGGAGGTAATTCAGAAGAGGTTCATTAGATTGATTCCAGAGAAGAGGGGTTTGTCTTACGAAGAGACATTGAGCAGTTCAGGTCTACAGTCTCAAGTTTATAATAATGAGAGGAGATCTCTTTGAGATCTGTAAAATGCTAAAATTAATTGACAGTGTACATGTTGATTGGATATTTTTTCATGTGTAGCAATCTACAACAACAGACCAGAGTTTCAGGATGGATATCAGCAGGAAAGTGGAACAGAGATCGCGATAACATCAGCCATTATTGTATTCAGTGGTGGAACAGCTGGATCTGCTGAATTACTGACTCATGTTCCTTGTTCTTATTTAGCCCTTCGAATGTGTTAAACAGGAATGGGGGTGGACTGGTTAGCAAACAGGAAGCAGGCACTCTGGATAAATCAGTTTGACAGAACGTCATCAGTAGAGCTACACAATGACCAGTGCTAGGTCCTCAACTATTTCTAATCTCTATCAATGATCAGCAATATGGAACAGATGTACTGTAATTTCGTTTGGTGATGACTCTGTGACAAGCAAGACAATAAATTATCAAGAGAGGCAGGTGGAATATAGTATGATATAACCTGGAATTTCATTTACAGGAAGAATGGAAGGGAGTATGTTACTGAAAAGGAGAGAGATTTCAGGGCTTAAGAATACTCTATACTGGGGAGTTCACTCAGACCCGTTCAGACATAGGAGGTTTTGCTCCATCTCTCTAGTGGTCTGCTCTGTGACATTCCCAGTGGTCCAATTGCTCTCAGTACATTCCGGATATTTGCTGTTGATTTTTGGCAGTGGTGACAGTGTTTTGAAACGTGTAGCAAGTGGACGGCCTTTAAGATACATTCATTTCTTTCTACATGGAGACCAACGATGAAAGGATGGCCTGACTGCTTCTGAATGAAGAGGCTATGGCTGCTGCCAGGACATTGGTTATTCACCAATATTATGTACTGTGCATGGGCACTCTGTCGGATTAATGGAGTGAGATGTCCTTCAGCTCACTTCCATTTCCTCAATGACATAGGGACACGCAGAGCCATGCACATCATTGGGAATCCCGCTTTACTGGGAAAACAAGAATATATTCGGCAGCTCTCTGCTGAGGGAGAAAACATTATATTCACCTCATCCACCATACATCTTCTCCGTCTCTGAATGGTGACATTGATGTCGACATTCTGGGAAATGATGGATATGTCATCCAGTCTTGCCAGGAAATTTCCAGATCACAGACATTGACTGAAACAGTGACACTAACAGCCACTGGCAGCACTGTCCTCCCCTGGTGTGAAATTGCAGGTCATGTTGAAGGAGGAGACACCGTTTTGTGACCTGCTCCTTGCTCCATCAGGATTCCCTCACACTCTGCTTCTGGATTAAGTACATCTTGGGAAGCTGTTCTTGGAAAACCCGGGGTGAATCGAGCAGAACCCTTTCCCCACACACACTCACTACAGCCTCTGCTCCATTTGGTGTTCATGTTGCAGACTCAGATGCTGTAACTACAGTCCCCAGGCTCCATCCGGAGTTGGATCACCAAATCCACAGCTCTCATTGAATGTCTGAGGCAGCTCACAGCACAACCTCCAGCAAACCATCCCGAGCCCCTCCACTAACTTTTCAATAACAGTAGAGAGTCAGAGGCCCCTGAGCTACGAGTGTTATGCTTCAGACGAGACCCCTAAAAATATTTTAATCAGGTTACCCAAACATTTCCTTATTTTAACCGTAGATATGAAGTGTGAAGCAAAATATAATCTATTCAAACGTTTAGTTAAAATACAATCAAAGGAAAAAAAAACAATTTGGGATAGTATATATGTTGGAACACTTACTCAAACAATAGATGTCGTACCTTCTTAATACACACCGCTTGGCACAAAGATAAACTCAAATGCAGATTTTGACGTGCAGTTTTGCAATCCAGAAAGATGCAATATTAGAAGAGATCTCAGAGAGAATAGGAGCTAGGGATCATGTATTGAAGCTTCCAACCTTTCTGGGACCCCGAGCAGCTTCTGAATGCTGCAGCTAAAAACAAAACGAGAAAACCTGATCTGTGACAGCTAGCCACTGCCCTTCCATTGTCACCAACGTTTTAATAAAACCTAAATGCTTCCTCAGTTATTTATTTCAACCGTTGTCAGTAAGCAGTTCTACACCTCTGCCTTTAAGACCTCTGATAAAAAAAAACCCAAGCATAAATAATATTTTTAAAGTGACTGTATCGTCACAAGTTCCCCCCCCCCCTTGAAATAAAATGAACAATCAACATGCAAAGGTGACTTTATTATAAATTCCTTTTTCTTACTGTTTCAGTAGACTGCAATACATATATACTGTATTGACATAAAGCATGCAAATATTCACAATTCCATTCTATCTCAGTCAGTTTACTCCGGCCACAAAATGCCTCTGTCTTTCTTCATTCAAGTCTCGATAACTTGGCAGCAAGTATGGTTTCTCGTCCTATCACCTGTATAACTTCCAAATTGAATGGCAACAATAATAGCCTCTATCTGAATAGCCCGGAAGGTTTCTCCCTAAATTTCTCCAAAACCTTTTTGGAGTTATGATCGTATGGAGATTTGTCTCAGGCACGTTAAATGCTGAAATGTTGTAACGCCAAGACAAGCTCAAGGCCTCCTTCCCAACTGTGAAATATTTCTGTTGATGGTTTCACCGGACACTCCAACCACACATTACAGAATGGAGCAAATCTCATCTCTCCAATACTCCTTCTCAATGACGTGTCTCCTCTTGCCTCAGCCGAGAAGGTTTGCATGCTACTGTACCTCTCAATGCTGAAACCTCTTTACCTGCAACTCCTGGCCTATGCCAGTAAACCTTACTCTCACAGGTATATATTTTAATATCTCGCACATTCTACTCCATCCCTCACAGAAGCCAACATTTTATTTATAGACCAACTGTTGATCATCAGCAATTTCAGCTTCACAGCTTGCCATTTTAACTCTCTGCTCTTCCACACAAGTTCTCCCGAATGCAGGAAGTGAATTGTTGAACTCCTCCAAAATAAGAATCTCTCTAAGAGTGTCATGGGTTTGCTCTGTTTGCCAGAGCATTGTCAGAGATGTTAGGTACCTGGTCCTTTACAATAATACTCAAGGGGCTTCCTCGTGTTACTGACAACACGATCACCTCAAAGGGACAAACACAGAAGTCAGACGTTCAGTAGACAGGCACAGATCAAGTTTCAAAGACGTGAGTCCAAGCTGCTAAAGCCCCTATTCAACATGGAGCACCACATGGGACTCTCCGGGAAGTGAACAACAGCACGACACACACTCCCCTTTCCAACATGGAGCAGCACATGGGAACTCCGGGAAGTGAACAATATCCCGACACACACTCCTCTTTCTAACATGGACCAGCACATAGGACACACCGGGATATGAACAACAGCGCGATACAACCGAACATGGAGCACCATATGGGACACATCGGGAAGGGAACAATAGCCCAACACACATTCCCCTGAACATGGAACATCACATCGATCACACCGGGAAATGACCAGCAGCCCGACGCGGACAGCACTGTCCAAGGAAAACCACATGAGACACATTGGGAAGTGAACAACAGGCCGACACGCACAGCCCTGTCCAAGGAACACCACATGAGACACACTGGGAAGTGAAGAGCAGCCTGACACACACCAATTCACTGTTTCTGAGTTTCACAATGCCAGCTCTCGGTACATTAGGGAGCCAGTAAATAATGTCAGCTGATGAGGGGCAGAGAGATTCACATTAAAGACAGAAACAGACAGTTAATTTACTGAGATGGTGTTGTACAAATATTTAGAAAAAGACTTGGTAGTGGGACTAACTGTAGGATTTAATCCTTACAGAGGAAAATTACATGAATAAAAACATTAAGTAAAGGTATTTTCAGATCATCTGAAATAGTTTGTTTCATCAAATTCTGAATCGGCTTCACAAAACACTTTAAGCAACATAAACTGGGACAAGATGACAGATTAACACGGAGAACTGTGTAGGCCATGCTAGTGTATTGCTCTGTAAACTGGATTATCTGCCCAGCTAACATTTACTATCATATTGCTACGATAAACATATCAAATACACACAGCAGGGGAAGATTTCTATCTCCGTTGGACCAGTATAAGGTGTGTATGTGTGTTTGTCAGGGCGGTTTTGGGGGGCGTCCATTTGGGGTGTTTGAATGTGAAAATCATTGGTTGAGAGAAAATGCATTTGAAGGAAACCAGGTTAAATATGAACAACTGGCAGGGATTTGGATAATCGACAAAGAGAGATCGAGGGAAGTTTCAAGGACAGATTAGTTAAAGTGCTAAAGCACATTAAATCAAAGGCATTGCCTGGCACAATAGCGATATAGATCAGCGTGCACAGCAATGTCACATGGATGGGATTTTATTCTGAGTTCGAATCAGATTTGTTTCTGCAGGTTTCAACCCAAGAGTGTCAGCAGCAGATTGTTGTCATGATTAAGTCTGTATTTCACAGCTCAAGGTACAAACAACAGATGGGTTAAGACAGTGAACTTTATTCTGGAGCAGTTAATAGTTAAAGTTAGTAATGGTCAGGGCATGGTGTCAGGAATCAACTCATGGCCAAAGTGATCACCATTGTTGTGGTTCGTCTGTTTCAAACAGCACCTTCACAGTCGTTGGGTCAAAACCCTAGCTTTCCCTGCCGACTGGCACTGTGGTTCAACCCACCCCAAGTGGACTGCAGTGATACAAGACGGCAGCTCATCCTCGCCTTCTCAAGGACAAATAGAGATGGGCTATCAATGCTGGCCAGCCAGCAATACCTAAGTCCCACAAATGAATGAAAATAATATATATAGTGTAGGGATACAATGGAATCCCATGAAGGAAATGGAGTTTGTTAAAAAAAAAGATGACAATGACCTCCACGCCCAGAATATTTCCATAACAAGGGCAGAGAGACAATGGTTCGCATCTGCAAATGAGTAGGTCAACAGATTCTCCCCGTGTCTGCGTGAGTTTCAACCCGGTCCTCCGGTTTCTTCCCACAGTCCAAAGATGTGCAGGTTAGGTGAATTGGCCATTCTCAATTGCCCGGAGTGTTAGATGAAGGGGTGATTGTAGGGGAATGTGTCTGGGTGGGTTGGCCTTCGGAGGCTCGGTGTGGACTTGTTGGGCCGAAGGACCTGTTTCCACAATGTAAGCAATCTCATCTAATCTAATCTAAACCCATGTGTAACACTGTCAGAAGCAAGGAGGGAGACAGGAATTGAACGGGATTCAAAGTATCAACAGGAACACTATTCGTGGCATGAAGTGCAGACGTTATAAAAGAACAGAAATGCAGTCATGACTGGTTTATAGAAAAAAAATATCTGTACAGTGAGACTTACCAGGGACACCTACGATAGACAGGAGAGGATAATAAATATATTGCATAATGTGAAGAGCATAATAGATCCGCCATGATAACGGCAACCAATAATAATTTGTAGAAAGATACCAAACAGAATTGGATAAACCCCTGTCCATTGTTGGAACATTCCAGTCTGATGTTCTCAGATTTTGATCCATTGTTGGAAAATTCCAGTCTAATGTTCTCAGATTCTGATCTCTCTTCCCCCTCTCTCTGGAGCCACTGATCCCTGTTCGTGCTGTCGGTGATGCTCCCGCTCATACTGTGAAATAACATGTTGGCGGAGCCCATTTATCAGTAAAAGATGGAAACGCTCCACTGGGATAATTACAATCCATGGAGTCTGACATTAATCACAGTCACTGAACAAACAGGTTCAGTTAAACCTTTCCTTACATCACATTTCGTATCACAATAACCGGGGATATTTAGTCAGTCTGGATGGAATGTATGAGGATTACTGACGGACCAACTACAAATCTTTAAATCTTTCTTCTTACCATTTCCTTGTATGTGGGAGTATCCCCAGAGCTGTGCATTGCTGTATATGTTCCACTCTGTTAATAAAAGGAGACACGATAAAATAACAGCCCAGCTGCATAAAATGTCTGCTGGGGAAATTTCTGGATACACTAACTAAAGGGAGAAAGTGAGGCGGGCAGATGCTGGAGGTCAGAGTCGAGAATGTGATGCTGGAAAAGCACAGCCCTTCAGGCAGAACCGGAAGAGCAGCAGAATCCACATTCCATGTGTCAGCCCTTCATCAGGAATGAGACTTGTCTCCCAAAGGTGCTGTGAGATAAATAGGAAGAGGATGGAATGGGGGAAGGTAGCTGAGAATGTGATAGGTAAGTGAAGTTGGGGGAGGAAGTGATATGTCGGAGAAGAGGGTGGAGCAGAAATGTGGGAAGGAAGATGGACAGGTAGGACAGGTCATGGCGGCGATGCTGAGTTGGAAGGTTAACGTGTGGGAATGGAAAATGGGAAAACTCGTGATCTAAATTGATCCCGTGTCGTTGCAGGGTCCCAAGATGTAAGATGAGACTTTCCTCCTCCAGGCAGCAGGTGTTAGGGGGTGGTAGTGGAGGAGGCCCAGGACCTTGGCGGGGTGGGAGGGTGTGCTGAAATGTTCGGCCATGGGGCAGTGGGTTTGGTTGGTGCGGGTGTCCTGGAGATGTTCTCTGTAGCGTTCAGCAAGTTGGCGTCCAATCTCCCCACTGTGGAGGAAAAAACATCGGCAGCAATGGATACAGTCGGTGGTGTGCCTGGAAGTGCAGGTAAATCAACGATGGATGTCGAAGGATCATTTGCGGCCTTGAGCGGAGGGGAGGCCGGAGGTGAGGACGCAGATTTTGCAATTCCTGCGTTGGCAGGGGAAGGAGCTGCGAGGGGAGAGTGCTTTGGTGAGTGGTGTTGACCTGATGCGGTAGTCATGGAGGGAACGGTCTTTATTGAATGCAGATAGGGTTGGGGAGGGAAATAGATCTCTGGTGGTGGGGTCTGTTTGTAGGTGGCGCAAATGGGGGAGGAAAATGCATTGTGTCTGGAGGTTTGGTGGGGTGGAAGGTGAGGAGCACGAATGTTATTTTGCTGTTGCATTAGGAGGGGTGGGATTCGAAGGCAGAGGTGTGGGAAGTGGATAAGATGCGCTCCAAGGCATCGTCTACCATGTGGAAGGGGAAATTGCAATTTTTGAAGAAGAAGGCCATCTGAGATATACACTTGGAATCAGAGTGTGGTGCTGGAAACGCAGGCTAGATCAAACAGCATCCGAGGAGCAGAAAAATCAATGTTTTTAACAAACGCCCTTCAACAGGAATCGAGCTTTACCCGAAACGTCGATTTTCCTGCTCATCGGAAGTTGTCTCACATGCTGTGTTTTTCAAGATCATACTCTCCACTCTAATCTCCAGCATCTGCAGTACTCAGTTTCGCCTATTCACTAGGTTCAGCCAGTTCTGTAATAGTGCCTTGAATTCTGTCCTCCCTGCTATAGAAATGATGTTGTGAAATCTGAAAGGGTGCAGAAAAGATTTACAAGTATGTTGCTGATGTTGGGGGAGCGGGTGATGTTGAGCGACACAATGAGAGTATGAATAGGTTAGGGCTATATTGCCTGGAGCGTTGAGTCTGAGGAGTGACCTTATTGAGATTTATCCCGGTGACTTCCGATTCTCCAGGGTGAGCAACGTCAAAGACCAAGGAAATAGACAGGAACGTTGTTCACATTATAACTGGACAATTACTCATGGGACAAGTTGCCGAACATGCAAGAAGACTGAAGAATGGGACTGGCCAGAGGATTCAGATTTTAGAGGGTCCAATCACAAGAATGAGAACAAAAATAAAGGCATTGCCATATCGACTGAAATGATTAGTTATATCACATTCTCAATCCACCTCAAAGAACCAGCCCTGACACCATAAATCCAGAGGAGATATCTGTTCAGCATGAAGCACTGTGCAGACCAGGTTCGTGTATTGCTGAACACAAATCTGCAATCGTTCCAGCGTGGAACACTGGGCAGACTTTAGCAGTTTTGATCTATAAACCCAGATGAGAAATGTTTTCAGTATGGAGCACTGTGCAGACCGGGATGATGTGCAGAGCAGAAAGGTATGCAGACCACAGCAGTGCATTGATCTATAAACCCAGATAAGACATGTGACCAGGGTGTGGAGCACCCAGTACATTGCTCAGTAAAACTGTGTTAGATCACTGGCCAGCGTGGGAAACTTGCAGCCTCTGCGGGGAGTGAAAGAATGTGCAGCTCCCATCCATTTACAGCTCCATATCGACATAAGGGGAGGTGTGAGTGTGAACATGATTGCTAGACAGAGATCGCCTGGAAATCAGTTTAAATACCAACAAATGGGAGGAGTGTGGGGGTATAAACAGACAGGGCGAAATTGAGAGACAATGCCATGGATGCATGTGTTCACAGGTTCCAGAATGCTGAAATGTAAACTTTTCAACAGTATTCTGCAACATAAGCCAGTGTTTATCGGAATGATGAGTGAATGGGATACTGGTGTGAGGTCAGATGATGGAGAGTTTTGGATGAGCATTTGTTCTGCAACTTTGTAACTTGAGTAGCATGAGTAGAGACTTCGAATCATTGAGCTGAATCTAACAATAATTGACTCAGTGACATTTTCATTGATTGTGATAGGGATCGTCTGCACGAGGCCGAACTCGTTTCCTGGTGCTATCTTATTGAACTCACCTCATCTCAGGTGTCCTTCTCATTCAATGCCAACCCGATTTCCCAACCATCATGGCTGGAGGTAATCACCATCGCCAGAATGCCCCTGGATATTCCACGATCTATTTTTGGTGCCATCTTTAAAAGGCCATTGGGCACATTGTAGAGATTTCTCACTTTGGAGACGCTCCGCACAGTTTGCCCCGAGCATGGCATATTAGGGGTAATTCCAACACGGTTTCTCGACAGGGGAACGAAGGTCCTGATGGATGGACTAGTACAGAGGAGGATTATTCTCTTCCCAGAGGGGCCACACCACCAGACCCACCGAGCATGGTCTGAGCTCCCCACCCAGCTCAGCGCAGTATCTGCAGTCTGAACAAATGTCCAGCAATACAGGACAAGCATCAATAACCTCCCCAACTCTATCAAGATAAGGGTCACCATATTCTCTCGGTTCCCTCACATTCACTGTATATCTGTTACAGCACCTACCCCCAAACAAGGCTCATGCTCCACCACTCTCACTGCTGCATGCAGTACCTTCCCTCTCTCTCTATCTCTCCTTCACTCCACTCCACCCCTACACTAATAACACTGCATGCATACATCATTGTAGACTGACTCCCTCCCGACACCTCACCATATCTCCCCTCCCTCATCTACACCAGCACTAACAGCAGGGCAACCCACTCCTATCCTCACTACTTCCCTCCTTTTCTCTCATTCCAAGAGAAACAGCCTGGAATCGGACAGAAAGGGCCAAGCCGGGTGGTGGAGTGGCCGATATCGTTTCCCTCCCGCTCCTCCCCCCGCCATGTGGGGAGGACTCTGATACGAGCCGGAGAGGACGGGGTCGACTCGTTTGTAGATTCTGAAACATCCATACTCCAGCAACTGAGTGAGGAGCAATGTTCAGTAAAGGACAATTCTCACTCTAAACCCACTGGCAGTTCCGAAACCGCTCATCCCCTCCCCCCTCGCGCCCCCACCACCACACACACCCCCACCGGCAGCACAACCTAAACACCATGAATCTGAAACGATCTCCCTTTTGCTTTGAGCTGGTACAAATGGAATCCCCACGGTCTCGGTGGGCAGGAGGGTGGGCTCATAAAACATCGTCTCCAACACCTCCCAGAAAGGGAGCACGGAGGCTCCCTCCTACACTCCTCATGTAAACAGCTCAGATACTGAAACTAATCTGTGATATTTAATGCTCTCCACATTTTTCCTGACATCTTCAATAATCTGTGTTCATATACACCCAGGGCCTTCTGTTCCTGCAGTCATTTTGTAATGGTACAGCCTGTTTTATATTGTATTTTTATGTCCTTCCGACCGAACTGCATCACCTCACACTGCTCTGCATTAATCCTCATCTGCCCTAAACCTGAAAACTACACCAACATGTGCTTACAGTGATGGAATATGCCCCTGACACGAGTTCTGAGGTTGGGTCACTCGACATAAAGCGTTAACTTTCATTTCTGTCCACAGATGCTGCGAGACCTGCTGAGCTTAATGTTGCTGTCAGTCTCTGCTGGCCTCTCCGCACCACTGTACAGGTGGGAGTTGAGAGTGAAAATCATCAGGGATTCACTTTACGAGGGACAGAGGAAGGGCAGCAGCTCACATCATCACCAAAACACAGAACGACACACGGACACACACAGACAGATACACACTCACAGAAACAGACACATAACATGGGCAGAGAGATAGATACACACACAGGGGCACAGAGAGATACATATAAACACACACAAATAGACAAGCGCAGACAGAAATATGCAGATACGTGCTTGGACATACAAACACACATGGGGTCAGAGAGTTATACTGAGTGTTTGGACACAGACTTAATGGCTCATACAGTTCATGCTGATGATAATCTCAAACGAAACCAGTCCCACCTGCCTGCACTTGGACCATATTTTCCCAAACCATCCTTTATAGTTGTACTTAATCAAATGCCTTTTAATCTTGTAACTTTACCCACATCCATCACTTCTCAGGACGTTATTCCATACACAAACCAAATGATGTGCAATCAAACTGCATTTCATGGGTCCTGATCAGGTGTTCACGAGAGCTCAGTGGGAAACTTGGGAAATGATTGCTGGGAATCTTGATGACATATACTTATCATCAATAGCCACAAGTGAGGTGCAGAAAGAAATGAGGCTGACTAACGTCGTGCCATTATTAAATAACTGGGATTGAAAAGCCAGGGAACAACAGACTGGTGAGCCTGCCTGGTGGCAACTTTATTGGAGAGAATTCTGAGGGACAGGATGTACATGTATTTTGAAAGGCAATGACTGATTAGTGATAGTAACATGACTTCACGCGTGCGAAATCATGTTTCACAAACATGATTATTTTTGCTTGAAGAAGTAATGAAAAGGATCGATGAGGGCGGGCCAGTGCACGTGATCTATATGGACTTCAGAAAGGTGTTAGATAAGGTTCCCCATGGTAGACTAGTTGGCAAGGTGAGATCTCTTGGAAGATAAGGTAAACTTCTCATTTGGATACAGGCCTGGATCGAAGGTAGAAAACAGACTGTGGTGGTGGTGGTTTGCTTTTCATACTGGAGGCCTGTGACCAGTGGAGTTCCATAAGGTTCGGTGCTGGGTCCAGTGCTATTTGTCATTTATATAAATGATTTGGATATGAACATAGGAGATGTGGTTAGTACGTTTATAGATGACACCAAAATTGAAGGTGCAGTGAACAGAGAAAAAGGTTGCCTCAGAGTATAATGGGATCTTGAATTAGATGGACCAATGGGCTGAGGAGTGGCAGATGCAGTTTAATTTAGACAAAGCTGAGCTGCTGTATTTTGGAAAGGACAATCAATGTTTGGCTTGTACATTTAATGTTAAGTTCCTGGGGAGTGTTGTTAAACAAAGAGGACTTGGGGTGCAGGTTCATACTATTTTGAAAGTTGAGTCGCAGGTATATAGGATTGTGAAGAAGGTGTCTGATATGCATGCCGCTACTGGTCAGTGCAGTGAATATAAGAGTTGGAAGGTCATATTGCGGATGGACAGAACATTGGTTAGGCCACTTTTGAATACTTCGTGCAATTACGGTTCCGATCATAGAGGAAGGATGTGTGAAAACTGAAAAAATTCAGAAAATATTTACAAAGATGTTGCCAAGGTTGGAGGTTTTGAGATTTATGGAGAGGCTGAATAGACTGGGGTTATTTTCCCTGTAGCACCAGTGGTTAAGAGGTGATCTTAGAATTTTCCAAAGCCATAAGTGGAATGGATAGCATGAATAGTCAAGGTCTTTTCCCCAAGGTAGCACGTTCCAAAGCTACAGGGCTTAGGGTGAAGGTGAGAGGGGAACGACGTAAAAGGGATTTAAGGGGCAACGGTTTCAAATACAGAGTGCTGTATATGTAACGATCTGCCAGAAGAAGTTGTGGAGGCTGGTACAATTGCACCATTTAAAAGGCATCTGCATGGGCACATGAATAGGAATCGTGGAGATGATATGTTCCAAATGTTGGCAAATGGAACTACATTAATGTAGGACATCTGTTCGGCACGAGCGAGCTGAATAGCAGAGTCTTTTTCCATGCTGGATAGCTCTTTGATACTAATTCTTCTGTAAAACTTTCTCCTGACATCTTAAAATTAGCCCCTAGTCTTGAAATCCACCACCCTCTGGAAAGAACACCTGTCATTCAGCATTATGTATACCCCTCATTGATTTATAATCCTGTAGAAGGTTGATAAGGTCTCAACCTTCGACGCTGCAGTGGAAAAGGTCCCAGTACATCAAGTCTGCCCAATAATAACTTAAACACTCCATTCCCAGCAACATCCTGGTAAATCGTTTCTGAACCCTCTCCAGGTTAATAATATCCTCAATGTGACTCGGTGACCAGAACTACACAGTACTCCTGGAGAGACATTGCGAATGTCCAGCACAACCTGAAGATAATGTTCCAACTCCTGTACTCAAAGTTCTGAGCAGTAAAGGCTGGCAAGCCAAACGCCTTCAAACCACTTTCCAGACACCTGATGCAAACTTCAAAGAAATATACCCGAACCCCTAGATCTCTCTGTTCTACAACACTAACAATGGCCCGACATTTAATTGCAGAAGTCCTCTTCTTGTTTGTTTGACTAAATTGCGATACCTTGCATTAAACAAAATTAAACTGCATCTGCCACTCCTCAGCCCAGTGAGTGTTAGTACGGGGGAGGAATGGCCTGACAAAATCAGCTGCCTTGGATTATTTCGTGGTTTTAAGAAGAGGGCAGTCTCACGTTCAAGGCAGAAATAATGATTGGTGTTTTGGACCCAGAAAGAATGCTCTTTCTTCGTCTCTGTTATTCAGTAATAAATATCTATTCCAGATCCTTTATAGTGCAGAGTGTGTGTGTAGGATGTCTTTCCCTCATATTAAGAGAATAGCTACGTAAGGTGGAAATCACAGCCAAACAATTAAAGATCTTCATAGTTTATTTCGAAGGCAAAGCACAGAAACTCAACATCCTATAATTGACGTGAGTTGAACAATCAATTCATTTAAGTGTGTAATTCAGTCAAGTGAACCAATTGTTAATGAATCATAAAATGTGACCAAAATCAGGGAATGGTTTAAGTCTTATGCAGTGGGTAACGCCCATGGCTCTGAGCCAGAGCAATAGGTTAAATTCCAATATCTGAACTTGTGTGGTCGTGTCTCTCTCTCTGGACCAGAAGGTTTGCATTCAAGTTCTGCCTGTCACGGATGTATGTTACAGTATTTCAAAACATGCTGATATACCAACACAGAGGTGAATAATGTTGCAGCTTTAGGGATCATTGCCAAGTGGTGGTAGTGTCCCTACCTCTGAGTCCAAAATTCTAGATTAAAATCCCACGGAGGTGCTTCATATTGTGACTGAACAACTTGATTAAAACGATCTTAGAATTGTGATGTGATGGAGAAGGATGAGTTGTCAGTATTAAATTTCAGAATTTTGGCCCAAGTTTACTGAAAACACAGCCACTCATGTTGATTGGAGTCACATCTGCAGATTCTAAAGGTTTATAAAATCATGAAGACCATGGATAGGAGGAATTGTTAGGGTCTTTACTCCAGTGTAGGGAAGTTCAAAACTATAGGAAATTGCTTTAAGGTGAGATGGGCAAGATTTAAAAGGGACCTAAGGGGACCATTTTCACACAGAGGGCGGTGCGTGTATTCAGTGAGCTGCCAGATGAAGTGGTGGAGGCTGGTACAATTACACAATTTAAAAGGCATCTGGATGGGGACATGAATTGGAAAGGTTTAGAGTGATATGGAACAAATGGAGGAAAATGAAACTAAGTTAATTTAGGACACCTGCTTGGCACGAATGAGTTGGACAAAAAAGTCTGTTTAAGCGCTGTACAACTCCATGATTCATCGAGCCAATTTGTAAAGGTCTCTTCCTAATCTTATGTAAGCTTATTAACCTTCCACTATATAACTAATCTTGGTGTCAGCCATAAGCTTGCTCATCATGACTTCTATAATTCTCATCTAAATCATTGATATAAATGATAACCAAAAGTGGATCCAGCACCAATCCATGTGGAACGCCGCTGCTCGCAGGCCTCCAGTCCCAAAGACACCGTCCTCCACTACCCTCTGCCTCCTGCCAATAAGCAGAACCACAGGCGCATGCACACATATACAGGCATACATCGACACAGACACAATTGTGTTTTTAAGGCAGAGATAGATAACCTTTTCACTGAAAAGGAGATAAAGGGTTACAGTGAGAAGTTGGGAGAATTTTGTTGAGAAACGTGTCAGCCATTATCGAACAGCAGATCAGACTCGATGGACCAAACACTCTAGTTCTGCAACAATTTCATTTGCTCTATGGTTTAATCTGTCTGAAATGTCAACCCAAGAGAACAGTGGGGGCTGAGTTTGATAAATACTTTACTGAATAGAGTCAAGGGGAATATGGGGTAGGTTTGACGGGCTGAATTGTATATGTCTTTCCTATTGGCTGTGCCCTCATTTCTTAGAAAAATAGAAGATGACTTGTCGTAAGGTTCATACACTTTTAAATTTAGGGGTTCCCCCATTTAAGATTGAGATAAGAATATTCCTATCTCCTGAAAGTTGTACTATCTATGGTATTCTCACCCCCAGAGATCAGTGAAGACTGGGCCATAGAGTCATGGAGATGTACAGCGTGGAAAGAGACCATTCGGTACAACACATGCATGCCAAACAAATATTCCGACCCAATATATACCAACTGCTAGCACCTGGCCTATATTCCTCCAAACCCCTCCTATTCATATGCCCATCCAAATGCATTTTAAATGTTGCAATTGTACCAGCCTCCACTACTTCCTCTGTCAGCTCATTCCCCACATGTAACACTCTCTGCGTGGAAAAAGTTGCCCCTTATGTCTCTTTTATATCTTTCTTGTCTCACCCTAAACCTTTGCCTTCAAGTTCTGGACTCCCACACCTAAGGAAAAGACTTTGTCTATTTTTCCTATTCATGACCGTCATGATTTTGTAATACTCTATAAGTTCACCACTCAGCATCTGACGGTTAAGGGAAAACAGCCCTAGCCTATTTAACCTCTCGCTATAGCTCTAATCGTCCAAACCTCTAAATCTTTTCGGAACCCTCTCATGTTTCACAACATCCCCTTCGATAGGCAGGAAACCAGAATTACACACAATATTCCAAATGTGGGCTAACCAATGTCCTGTACAGCCGCAAACTGACCTCCCAAATCCTGTACTCAATATTCTGACTAATAAGGGAAAGTCTACCAACGCCTTCTTCACTATCCTATCTACCTGCAATTCCATTTTCAATGAGCTATGAAGCTGCACTCCAAGGTCTCTTTGTTGAGCAGCACTCCCGACAATCTTACCATTAAGTGTTCAGGTGCTGCTAAGGTTTTCTTACCCAAAATTCAGTACCTCACGTTTATCTAAATTGAACTCCATCTGCCACTTCTCAGCCCATTGACCCAAATGATCAAGATCTCGTTGTAATCTGAGGTAACCTTCTTCGCTGTCTACTACACCTCCACTTTTGGGCTCATCTGCATACTTACTAACTATACTTCATATGTCCACACTCAAATCATTTATATAAATAATGAAAAGTAGTTGGTTGTCATTGAAGATATTCAAGACTGATCTTGACTGACAGGGGACTCAGTGTTTATTGGGAATAGACAGGAATGGGGTTTTCAGCCGCAAACAGAACAGCCATGATCTTTATAGACTTAGCAGCCGGCTGGAGCTCCTATCCCATGTTCTCTCACTGCACTCCTTGACGCTGTTACGGAGGGAGAGAAAGACCCCATTCAGCCAGTCAGTATCACTGCAACGAGGCAGGAGGAGCTCATTCTGCCCCTCTAAGGAATAGAATCAAGGACTTGGTCATAGTGTAATAGAGATATACATCAGGGAAACAGGCCCTTTGGTCCAACTCATCCGTGCCAACAAGATGTTATCATTTGCCAGTATTTCGCCCATATCCCTCTGAATCATTCATGTCCATATATCCATCGAGATGACTTTTAAATATTCTAATTATACCAGCCTTCACCACTTCCTCTGACAGCTCATTCCATACACACACCATTCTATGTGTGACCAAGTTGTCCCTTAGGTCCCTTTTATATCTTTCCCCTCTTTCCTTAAACTTATGTCTTCCAGTTCTGGACTCCCTTGCCCCAGGGGAAATGCCTTACCTAGTTGCCCTATCCATGCCCTTCATGATTTTATAAACATCTATACGGTCACCTGTCAAAGTGAATAGTTTATTTTAATGTTTAGTGACAGCGCCAAATTTTCAACACAGCACCAACAGCCAACTGAATTTAATGGTGACAATTATTGGTTGTGTTGTTAACAGGACGCACGTTAATCAGGCGAATCGGAACTCTCCCATCCCCTCAGTGACTGTCTGGTGAAAATTGAGCACATGACTGATACTGCAGATGGTTCTATCACTGCATCTGAAAGACAGCATTTTTGAGTGGGTAGCGATCCCCCCAAATGTTAGCTCATATTCTGTGCTCATCTTTTAAACTCTCAGGGAATCAGGATCATTGACAGTACGAATTCCAGCTGATAATGTGACAACAAATGGCCCGAATGGAGGATCGCTGAGATCAGAAACAAATCGTCAATCAGCTCCACAGTATAGCAGGACGCCAGGCAACCTTTCTCGGCTGCTACACAGGAACAAGGGAGCCTTGGTTAGGTACCAGGAAATACAGAGTAGAGATAATTATTTATTTTCAGGTTGGAATGATCGTGGACTTCCTCAGGGATCAGTGTGGGGTCATCAACAGTTTACAATCTAAACTAATGATTTGGATGAAGGGATTGAATGATTGGAGCTGAACTTGCTAATGACAGATAGATTAGTAAAGTTAAATCATAAATGGATCCAAGATGAGCAAGCCAATCGAATAGAACATTAGATTGAAGGTAAGAGACAGAGGGTGGGAGAGGGCTGCTTTTCAGACTGGAGCCCTGTGACCAGTGATGTAACACAAGGTGCTGATTTGAATGTTACTTTTTGCCTGTTTATTATGTTCACAGATGGCACCAAAATTGGAGGTGCGGTGGCCAGCAAGGTTTACCTCAGAGTACAATGGTATATCGATTAGATGGGCCAATGAGCCAAGGAGAGAAATATTCAGTTAAATTTAGACAAACGTGATGTGTTGCATTTTGGTAAGGTAAAATAGGGCAGGACATATACATTTAATGTTGTTGAACAAATGGGTGCAGAATCATAGTTCCTTAAAAGTGGAGTCGCAGGTAGACAGGTTCGTAAAAAAGGGGCTTGGTAGACTTGCATTTATTGATCAGCGCATTGAGTAAGAAAGCTAAAAGGTCATGTTGCGCCTGGGCAGGATGCTAATGAGGTCACATTTAGAATACTGAGTCTAATTTGGATGTAACTGTTATAGGCCAGATTTGTCAAATTTTAAAGGGTGCAGAAATGTTTTACAATGATTTGTCGGACATGGAGCGATTGAGCTACAGGGAGAGCCTGGACAGACTGTGGATTGTTTACTCTGAGCAGCAGAGGCCGAGGCTTGACATTAAATCGTTTCTAAAATCATGAGGGGCATGGATAGTCTTAATACCCAAACTCTTTTTAACAGGATAGGGGAGTCCAAAACTAGTGGGCAATGGTTCAAGGTGAGAGGAGAAAGATAGTAATGGGACAAAAGTTTCATGCAGACTGTGTCGTGTGTATATGGAATGAGCTGTGAGAGAAAGTGATAGAGACTGGTACAGTAACAGCATTTCAAAGACATCTGGATGCGTATATTAATATGAAGAATTTAGAGGGATATGGGCCTAATGCTGGCAAATGAGTTGAGATCAGGTTGGAATGTTTGGATTATGTGGACATGGTTCCCTGCTGTATGACACTGTAAGAGAGTTCAGGGGAAATTCTAAAACGGCTTTTTGCGTGGGAATTCTCTTCCCCAGAGGCATGTGGTGCCTCTCTGTATACATTTATTCAAACTGAGTTAGTTAAATATTTGACAGAGAAGTGAGTCTCGGATAATGGTACACAGACAGGAAAGTGGGGCTGAGACGACAGCCTGATCAGCCACAATCTCAGAGTAAGTTCATAGAGTCTAATGACCTAATCCAGCTCTTGCGTCTGATGCTCCGATGTTCCATTCAAATCCTCAAACGTACTAGACTGGGGCAGTTGGAGACCACTTAATGCTATCACCTGGTGCACAGAAACAGAGAAGATCATTCAAAGGCCAATCAGTGATCTAGCTCCCCAGACTCTCTGGAATAGAGAATTCCTGACATTCACTACCCTCTCTTTGAAGAAACCATTGCCTGCGCATACACCATGACATATCGATATGAGCGAAAGAGGTGAACACAAGGACTTAACGAAGAGAGACTAACCCTGATCTCAAGGCCGTGTTTGACAGAGGGCCACACCAAGAAGCCTGAGCCAAATCGCACTTAATGAGAATCGTTTGCAAACTATCCATTGTTTGGAGTCATTCACAGCACAAGGGAAGATGTTTATCATCGGTGAGTATCAATCATCTCAGCCGTGTGGCATCACTGCAGGAGATCCTCCGGGTAGCTCCCTCTGCCCAGGCATCTCCAGTTTGTCAGCGGGGATTCCCTGCAGTGTTGAAGCACGCCATTCAACCCATTTGAGTTTACACCGATCCGAAGTGGGGATATTTGCTCTCGTTTGCACAATATTCAGAACACACACTCAGCTCCCGAAGCAGTCTGTATCCATTTCCAACAAGACCTGGACTGCATTTAAGATTGTGCTGTTTACATGTCGGTACCATTCATGTAACAGCGCTGCCAAACACTGCACCTTTCCACAGGAAACGGAGGAGATCATTCAGCATCTCAATCTGGCTTTTTCAAGAATATGGGCAAGCCATTCATCCCATCAAAGCTAATGACAAGAAGAGGGATAACCCATTCAGTCCCTCCTACCTGTTACACCGGAAGACAAGGTGTTTGTTCAGCCCGACGCATCACTTGCACAGGATCAGAAAGTGACCATTTCACACCTGGAGTCACTTACAAATGAGCAGGAGGTCATTTATCTTCTCAAGTCACTAACCCAGGAACAGGAATGTGTCAGAGATGCGCTAACTTCACAAACACATGGAGCTGGAACTGCACAGATAGACTGTCCACTTTGTTCCTCGTGGCTTCATTACTCAAAAAAAAAATACCTGTTTTCGCAGCACGGTTTTCTGGCACAAGGAGTGAAGCCATTTTTATTTTATACCAGTTACAAAAGCATATTCTATCTTTGAGAGAGGAGACTCATGTTCACTTTGCAGGTCAGAATCTGATGAGGAATGGCTAACTATTTCAGAATGAAGGTATCGTGGCTGCTGACTGAATTATGAACAATGTGGCGTTGAGTGCAATGTCACATAGTAACTGTGCATTGCAGGGCACAGTTCATTCAGAGCCTGTAAATCTCTGGCAATCGAAATGAAGTCTCTGCATAGGCGTGTAAACTAACAGGAATTGAGCACCGTATGGAAAGTATGACATTTCTCACCTTATCATTGGCTGCTTTAGACATAATGAGGTTCCATCCATAACGATCAAGAGGATTTCCTGACACAGTATATCGAAGGGCCGACAAGAAGCGAGGCCACATTGGATCTGGTGTTTGGTCATGATCCAACCAGTTGTTTGATTTGTTTGGAGAGAGTGACCATAATTCAGTAACGTTCAGTTTAGCGATGGATAGTTAGTTTAGTGCATGCCATAGGTCAAGTCTTATTGATAGGGCAAGGCCAATTATAATGCGAGAAGGCAAGAATTAGGATGCATAGAATGGGTTAGCAAAATGCAGGGGATGCACATAATGGAAATATGGAGCTGGGTTAAGGAAAAGATATTTTATGTCCTTGACAGGTATGTCCCTGTCAGGCAGGGAGGAAGTGATAAGGGAAGGGAACCATAGTTTACTGCAGAAATTTCATCTCTTGTTAAGAAGAAGAGAGAAGCTTATGTGTTGATAACGCAAGATGGCACACATGAGGCGATGGAGAGTTACAGATCAGCTTTGAATGATTTATAGAGAGAGTTAAGAAGAGCAAAGAGAGGACATGAGCAGCCTTCAGTAAACAGAATAAAGGAGAACCCTAAAGCTTTCGATAATTATGTGAGGAATAAAAGGATTATTAGGGTAGGAATAGGGCCAGTCAAAGACAGAAGTGGAAAGTTGGGTGTGGACCCTGTAGAGATCGGAGACGTGGTGAATGAACATTTCTCATTGGTGTTCACTCAGTAAAAGGAGAGTATTGTAGAGGAGAAGAATGAGGTATGAGACATTAGACTAGAAACGATCAAGGTTAGTTACGCACAGGTGTTATCAATGGTAGAAGGAGTCAAAGTACAGAAGTCCCCTGGGCCGGATGGGATTTATGCGACGATTCTCAAGGAAGCTATGGCGGTGATAGCAGAGCCTTTGACTTTGATATTTGATTCATCATTGTCCACAGGTTTAGTATCTGAGGACTGGAGGATTGCAAATGTGCCCTTGTTCAAGAAGGGCAGCAGTGATAACCCAGGTAATTATAGACCAGTAAGCTTTACTTCTGTTGTGGGAAAGGTTTTGGAAAGGATTATGAGAGATAGGATTTATAATCTTCGAACAAGCAACAACTTGATTTCAGATAGTCAATATGGTTTCGTCACGGGCAGGTCATGTCTCAAAAACCTCAGTGAATTTTTGAGAAGGTGACCATGCACGTCGATGAGGATAGTTCAGTTGACGTGGTGTACTTGGACGACAGTAAAGCCTTTGATAAGGTTCCATATGGTAGGATGATGTAGAAAATGCAAAGGCATGGAATTGAGAGGAATTTAGCAGTTTGGATTAGAAATTGGCTTCTAGAAGAAGGCAGTGAGTGGTGGTTGATGGAAAATATTCAGTCTGGAGTCCAGTTGCTATTGGTGAGCCACAAGGATCTGTTTTGGGAACACTGCTGTTTGTCATTTTTAATAAGTGACTGAGATGCAGGCATAGGTGTATGGATTAGTAAATCTGCAGACCACACCAAAGTAGGTGGAGTAGTGGGCAGTTGGGAAGAATGTTACAGATTGCAGGGAGACTTGATAATCTGCAGAATTGGGCTGAGAGGTGGAAAATGGAGTTCAATGCAGCGAAATGTGAGGTGATGCACTTTGGGAAGAATAACAGCATGGCAGATTACTGGGTCAATGGAAAGATTCTTGGTCGTGTGGATGTGCAGAGGAATGTTGGAGTCCAAGTGCATAGATATCTGAAAGTTGCCACCCAGGTGGATAGCACTGTAAAGAAGGCATACGGTGTATGAGGTTTCATTGGAAGAGGCATTGAGTTCCAGAACCGCAATATCATGCTACAACTATACAAGACGCTGGTGTGGCCACACTTGGAAAATTGTGGACAGTTCTGGTCGCCTCAGTCCAGAAAGGACGTGGAAGCTTTGGAAAAGGTGCAGAGGAGATTTACCAGGATGTTGACTGGTCTGGAGGGAAGGTCTTATGAGGAAAGGCTGAAAGACTTGTGTCTGTTCTCATTGGAAAGAAGAAGGCTAAGGGGGGATTTGATAGAGACTTACAAGATGATCAGAGGATTAGATAGCGTAGACAGTGAAAGACTTTTTCCTAGGATGATGACGTCAGCTGGTACGAGAGGGCACGACTACAAATTGAGAGGTTATAGATTTAAGGCAGATGTCAGAGGTAAGTTCTTTATGCAGAGAGTAGTAAGGGCGTGGAATGTCCTACCTGCTAGGATAGCCAACTCAGCGGCATTAGGGAGATTAAAACAATCCTTAGATAAGCACATGGATGATGATGGGATAATGTAGGGGGACGAGCTCAGAATAGTTCACAGGTCGGCGCAACATCGAGAGTCGAACGGCCTGTTCTGCGCTGTGTTGGTCTATGTTCTAACCTGCACCCAGAGACTGGGCTAAGGCTGTGGAAACCACCTAAGGCTGTGGAAACCAAAGGCAGTGAATATAAATCAGGATTTATCGACAGTAAAATAATCGAGATACTAGGCTTATGGTGTGGGGATAAAGGATCAGTTATTTTTGAATTTAATGGGGTTGAAAATTCTACTACTGCAGTTCCAATTTATATTTTTCTGATAGTTATTCACATTAAGGGACATGTACATTCAGCGGGAAAATTGTATTGAGGAGATGTTTGAACGTGATCTGGAATGGGAAGGCTCATTGTGTTGAATGACCTACTCCTTTCCCGATGCTTCTGCGCAGTCTGTGAGAAAGCTGCATAAATGTTGTTACAAACTCTCAAATGTTAGGAATGAGGATGCAGGTTTGAAAGAATTGTGTTTCGCGTTCCCTTTTCCGATATCGAGGCTGGCACCGGGTGTTCTGTCCGGTTTTATCCTTTAAGACCCCGGAGCGGTTTGATACAATTGAGTGCTTGCTTGGCAGTTTCAGAGACCATTGAAGAGTCTATCAGATGTCTGTGTGCGTGGAGTCACTTTTAGATAAGTCCAGAAAAGCACCGGAAATTCACTTCCTGAAAGTACCCTGGGGAATAAATTTGGTGTTAACAATCAACCTTGGCTTCAAGTTCACTGCTACTTACATTAGGTTTTTCATCTCGATGTTTTATTAATTGTTTTAACTTCCACCAGTTGCCAGAGCATTAGCCTCGTATGAATTACTAATTCTGTGCCACTTCAACAACAGCACCATCGAAAATAACACTGGTCAGGTTATTTCTGTGCTGCTTGACAACCCTATCAAAAAGATCTATCACCAATTTGACTGTCGTGATGGGCCTGAGGGTGTGATTATTGGTCAGATTGCAATTATCCTCCTCTTGGATGGATTGAACATAGTTGAGTAATTTTCCACATTGCCAGGCAGATGTCAGAGTTGGAGATGAATTCAACAGTTTTCCCAGCGACACGGCTTAGTGTGCAGCACGAATTTCCAGTCCTATTGCAGGCATGATGTCAGGGCCCATTGCCTTTTGACATAGCTACTGTTTTCAGCTTTTTTTTAATGTGAAGTGTAGCGAATTGAATTGATTGAAGTCTGGCATCTGGGATTCAGTGGGCTTCATGACGAGGGTGAATCACTGACTCAACACTTCCGGCTGAGGATGGTATAGATTCTATGTTTTTGTCTTTTATACTGATGTACAATGCTGTTCCATTATTTAGGATGGGGATATTTGTGGACCTCTGTCTTCCAGTTAATGGTTTAATAGTCCATAGTCCTTATGAAAGGATGTGGCAGGACAGCATGTCTTCGATCAAATATGTGCCGCAGGATCATTTTGCACTCTCTATCTGATTTTACTTCTCTTGATTGGAATGTCAGTAGTCGAACGCAATGCCAGCAGTCGAACGCAGTAGCTTTATTGGATTATCATCAGGATTAGGTCTGCATGGTTCTGACCCTGGCATGTTTACCCATACTCTTCACTGAACCATAGATTAGTTTGTTGGCAATAGCAAACTGAGGCATTATCCCAGTAAAATGTTATAAATATTGTTTGAATACATTTCTGCTTCTGCCATTGTTGACAACACTCCATAAATACACAACTTTGATCTGCAATGCGTTGTTTTTTGACTGTTCGCCAATTCGCATCGAGACCAATTCACATATCAGCCCTGTACTCAGAAATCTACTCTTGATTCTGATGTGGTTACACTTTCGATTTCTTAGCCTCATTCATCATTCGGGCCAGACCATGTTATCACGCCTCCAAGGGCGGCACGGTGGCACATTGGTTAGCACTGCTACCTCACAGTGCCAGTGACCTGGTTAGACTTTCCGCCTCAGGCGACTGTCTGCGTGGAGTTTGCGCATTTCCAGTCCCATTGCAGGCACGATGTCAGGGCCCACTTCCTTTTGCCATATCTACTGTGTTAAGTTTTTTTTTCATTTCACGTACAGTGACTTCAATTGTTTGAAGGTGGGTGGGTTTCCTCCGGTTTCCACCCACAATCCAAAAATGTGCCGATTCAGTGAATTGGCCATGCTCAATTTCCCTTAGTGCGAGGTGAAAGGGTAAATGTCTGGGTGGGATGCCCTTTGGCTGGTCGGTGTGGACTTGTTGGGCCGAAGGGCCGGTTTCAACACTGTGGTAATCTAATTTGTCACATTCCTGAAAACCCTTTAACATATTCTAGGATTCTCTGAGAATCCAGAGACGAGATTGCAGAGCCTTCGGCTTTGCTCTTTATGTCATCATTGTGTACAGGAATAGTGCCAGAAGACTGGAACACAGCAAAAGTTCCCTTGTTCAAAGAGTGGAGCACAGATAACCCTGGTAATTATAAACCAGTGAATCTTACTTCTGTTGCGGATAAAGTGTTGGAAACGATTATAAGAGAATAGTACTTAGTACCATCTAGAGGCGAATAAATTGGTTAGGAATGTTGTGGTTCTGTTCGCCGAGCTGGGAATTTGTCTTGCAAATGTTTCGTCCCCTTTCTAGGTGACATCCTCAGTGCCTGAGAGCCTCCTGTAACCTCCTAGTTAGGGATAGTCAACATGGTTTCGTGCACGGGTAGCTGGGGCCTCAGAAACCTTACTGAGTTCAATGCTAAGGTGAGTAAACAGGCGTAAAACAGTTGTTGTGGTGTATATGGATTTCAGTAAGGTTTTTTGTTAAGGTTCCCCCGGTAATCAATTGCACAAAATACGGAGGCATGTGACTGAGGGTGATTGAGAGGTTTGGATCAGAAATTGGCTGAAAGAAGAGGATGGTGGTTTATGGGAAATGTTCATCCTGGAGATACATTCCTTGTGGAGTACCACAATGAACTGTTTTGGTGACATTTTTCTGAATGATACTTTATGAGGGCAAAGAATGATTGGCTAGCCAATTTGCGTAGGATGCCAAGTTCGCTAGAGTTGTGAACAGTGCTGAAGGATGTTGCAAGATACAGAAGGGAATAGATAAACTGCAGAACTGGACTGACACGTGGAAAATGCAGTTTACATAGTATAAGAGTGAGGTGATTCACTTTGGAAGTAAAACAGGAATAAATTGTATTGGGGTAATGGTAATTTCTTGGCAATGTAGATGAACAGATAAATCTCAGTGTTCATGGACATTTATCCCTGAAAGTTGCCGATCAGGTTGTTAGGGTTGTTAAGAAGGCATATGGTGTGTTAGCCTTTTTTGATAGAACATAGAACATAGAACATAGAACAATACAGCACAGAACAGGCCCTTCGGCCCACGATGTTGTGCCGAACTTCTAACCGAGATTAAGCACCCATCCATGTACCAATCCAAATGCCGCTTAAAGGTCGCCAATGATTCTGACTCCACCACTCCCACGGGCAGCGCATTCCATGCCCCCACTATTCTCTTGGTAAAGAACCCACCCCTGACATCTCCCCTATACCTTCCACCCTTCACCTTAAATTTATGTCCCCTTGTAACACTCTGTTGTACCCGGGGAAAACATTTCTGACTGTCTACTCTATCTATTCCTCTGATCATCTTATAAACCTCTATCAAGTCACCACTCATCCTTCGCCGTTCCAACGAGAAAAGGCCGAGAACTCTCAACCTATCCTCGTACGACCTACTCTCCATTCCAGGCAACATCCTGGTAAATCTTCTCTGCACCCTCTCCAAAGCTTCCACATCTTTCCTAAAGTGAGGCGACCAGAACTGCACACAGTACTCCAAATGTGGCGTAACCAAAGTCCTGTACAGCTGCAACATCACTTCACGACTCTTGAATTCAATCCCTCTGCTAATGAACGATAATACTCCATAGGCCTTCTTACAAACTCTATCCACCTGAGTGGCAACCTTCAAAGATCTATGTACATAGACCCCAAGATCCCTCTGTTCCTCCACCTGACTAAGAACCCTACCATTAACCCTGTATTCCGCATTCTTATTTGTTCTTCCAAAATGGACAACCTCATACTTGGCAGGGTTGAACTCCATCTGCCACTCCTCAGCCCAGCTCTGCATCATATCTAAGTCCCTCTGCAGCCGACAACAGCCCTACTCACTGTCCGCAACTCCACCTATCTTCGTATCATCTGCAAATTTACTGACCCACCCTTCGACTCCCTCATCTAAGTCATTAATAAAAATTATAAACAGCAGAGGACCCAGAACTGAACCCTGCGGAACTCCACTTGTAACTGGGCTCCAGGCTGAATATTTACCATCTACCACCACTCTCTGCCTTCGACCGGTTAGCCAGTTTTCTATCCAATTGGCCAAATTTCCCTCTATCCCATGCCTCCTGACTTTCCGCATAAGAAATTGAATTTCGGAGTCACGAGGTCATTCTGCACCTGTGCAAAACTCTGCTGCGGCCATACTTGGAGTATGGTGTACTGTTCTGGTCACCACATTATAGGAAGGAGGTGGAAGCTTTGGAAAGGGTGCAGAAGAGCTTTACTAGGATCTTTCTTGGTATGGAGGGAAGGTCTTGTGAATAAAGGCTGAGGGACTGAGGTTGTTTTCGTTAGGGAGAAGAAATTTGAGAGATGATTTAATTAAGACATATAAGCTCATCTTTGGATTTGATGGGATGGGCAGTGAGAGCCTTTTTCTTTGGAAGGTGATGGCTAGCATGAGGGGACATAGCTTTAAACTAAGAGCTGTTAGATATAGGACAGATGTCAGAGGTAGTTTCTTTATTCAGAATGTAGTAGCAGCACGGAATGCCGTGTCTTCAACAGTAGTGGATTCGCCAACTTTAAGGGCATTGAAATGGTCATTGGATAGATGTATGGATGAGAATGGAACAGTGTAGTTTAAATGGACTTCAGATTGGTTCCACAGTTGGCGCAACATCAAGGGCCAAAGTGCCTGAACTGCGCTTTAATGTTCAATGTTCTCTATTCATCTGAATCTATTCCCTTCCAGTAGAGCCAACCTCTGTGTTTTAAGTGATTGTGCTTCCCCCCGTTTGTCTCGGTGACCATGATTATGAATTCGGTAGTGTCAGTGACGCTGGCCTTATGTAGTTTCACTTCCTGATGTTTGGAGATCCATATTGGACAGGCCGTTTGAGTCGCTTTGATACATGTCCTTGAAACTTGCTCAAAACAGAAAATTCCTGGAGAAATGAAGCAGGTGTGGCAGCATTGTGGAGTGAAAACAGAGTTAATCGTTTCGGTTCAGCAACTCTTCGATAAAGCTCCCAAACTTGACAGCAAGTTTTGCTTTTGTTGCAGATTTCCTGTATCAACAGTTATTTCTTTTTTTGAAAATCTGTTCAGTGCCGATTCATTTCTGGAGACACTCAGCAGGTCTCGCAGACTCTGCCAGAGACAAAGAAGTAGAAGTAACACTTAAAGTCTAGAGTGACCTTTAATCAGAACATGAAAAGGATTTTAAATTAAGCTTTCTAATTTCTTGGCAGAATTGGAGGAGGTGTGACGGGAAACCGATGGCGTGGACGTGCGGTGCAAAACACAAACGGGCTTTAATTGCAGTGAAAGTAAAATTAATATAAAACTGTTGGAAATAAAGGTGTAAATGGAGGATACGATTTCTCTGCATTGAGTGCAAGACACAAACTAGACAAGGTCATTGCGACACCAGGAGGAAATAGGTTTGAACAAGGAAATGGAGAAGAGACATAATGGGGTTAGGCTGTGAAGTTATGGAATTGTGTATTAACTCCAATAGGCTGTCACATACCAAAGTGTAAATTGAGCTTGGGTTGTGCTTGATTGGAACGTTGCAGCACCCCAGGACTGAAATGTCAGCATGAGACCAAGGTAGGCTATTGTAATATGAAGCAATGAGAAGGTCAGGGTTATTCCGACGGACCAAGTATTCCTCAATGCAGTCTCTGTTTCGTCTACCCAACGTAAATGAGACTGCGTTGTGAGCAGGAGACTGGATTGAAAGAATACAAGTGAAATGCTACTTCACGTGGAATTTGTGTGTTGTGTTGCTCAGAAGTAAGAAAAGAGTCCACGATCTTTTCAAATGCCCTGCTGTATTTCTTCTTATATGTGGACCACACAGCAGCATATCTGCTATAACAGCATTAATCATGCTTTTTATACTTGCTTTGTAACCATTCTTTTACTCTACTTATTTAAAATATATTTCCGATATTCTAACTACAGGGTCGAAGCAGCAGTCATTTTGCCACGTTTGCTCCTGTCTGCTTCAAACTGGTTTAATTTGTTTCAATTGCACTTGCAAGTCTGCACGTTGAAATAGCGTTTAGAAGTTTAATTCTTGTTATGCTGTAGATTAATCAAAAAAATTTCTATATACTCCTTATTTTCCTTGCTTTGGTACTCTGTACCTCTGTCCATAAAACCAAGGATCCACTCAGCTTTCTTAACAACAGTATCAACTCACCTGGCCATCATTGGGGATATGTTTGCCAGTCCGACTGGACTCTCTCAGACTCCAGTGATTTCTGAAAGATCACCAGCAGTGCCTCTCCAATCTCCTCAGCTATCTTTATAGAACTATGAGGTGTAGTCTCTCTGGTCCAGATGTTTTATTCGCCTTCAGATCTTTCAGCTTCACCAGCACCTTGTCTTTAGTGACGGTCACTACACTCACCTCTGTCCTCTGACTCTCTCTGTCATGCTGCTCGTGTCTTCCATTATGATGACTCATGCAACGTCCCTATTCAATTCCTCTGCCAGTTCATTGTATCCCACACCTACATCTCCAGCCGGATTTTCCAAACTTTGCTCTTTCTCCCTCTCTTCCCTGTTATTTTTCAAAAAACCTCGTGCAGCAGTCTTATGTTATAGCATTTACGAGCTTAGTGACATATTTTATCTTCTCCTTCCTGTTTTCTTCAGCTGGTATTTAAAGTCTTCCTCATCATTCTGATTACCAATAATCCCTCACCACATTGCATGGTTTCTCTATGGATTTCATGCTGCCACTGACTTCCCATATCAGCAACGATTGTGTTGTCATTCCCTGAACGTTCTTCTTATTTCTTGGAATGAATGTCAGTTCTCTCTCTGAATTATCCCCAGAAACCCCTACCATTGCTGCTTCTCCATCTTCCTTGCTCGGCTCCTGCTCCCATTACCTCTGGGCAGATCCTCTGTTGTGTCTTTCTCATGATGCTCATCAATAATAATCACATTCAAAAGTGAGCAATGGGTATAAGCTGAAAGCGGGATGTTTGAGAAATGGGACACGGAGAATAATTGGTGGGCTTACTAATGAGATGCAAAGAGAGATAGAGCGAGAATACGTGGATGAGGAGGTGTAAAAAAGGAGAAATCTAGATTATCGGCAGATCGAGATGTACTTCCCTATTTGTTTTGTTATGTGCTGTGTCCTTTCCACAGTATATGTACAACAGAGTAATATGTTAAAATTCTGCGTCTACTGCGAGAAATGTTATCTCCAATAATATGCCAGACATCAGCGTTTGACAGAAGCCAGTAGTACACACACACACACACACACACACACACACACACACACACACACACATATATATATATATGTTTTTTTTTCCCAGTAGAAAGTGGATTAGTTGAAATAAAGTATGACACCAGAACTGTAATTTATAGAATGCATCCTGATAAGAATGAGAGTCTAGAGCAGGGAATCCCAGAAAGTGTGTGTCTGATCGGGTGGGCTGGGGGTCTGGGTAATATTGAGAGAAGAGAAATATGACACCTCAGCTGAGTAGCAAGTAACGTTACAATGTTATAAAAATTTTGCCTACTATATGATTCATATTTTGTTTACTCAGTTTCCGTTGCTAATTCTGAATGTATTGTGCACTTATGAACAAGTCTATCTATCTGCACACGCACACTGATTAAACACTTCATAAAATAATTTTCGTTCATTCCATTTCAATTTGCCCTGTGCTGTTGACATTGTCACTCACAATCCCTTCTTCCAAATATTTTCTGTTTCTTTCACTACATTTTAGTGTATACCGTCTAACAAGAATATATTGGAGACTGGTAAATAACATTTACTCCTCTCCAGTCTTCACAACCAGTGTCTCCTCGTCTTTTCTGTTTCATAACGGAGGACACATCGATACTGTCTCGGAACTTTTAATCCCAATTAACAAGGCAACTGCAAATGTAAGGTGCTGCACCAGATGACCTCCTGCCAATAGAAAAAGACGGAATGCACTCACACTATGCATGACTTTCATGGCTTTATACCCTTCGATACGAACCCTTCTCAGTCTGCTATGCTTTAAGGAAAAAAAAACCTAGCTTGTCCACCTTCCCGCTATTATTCAGACCATTGAGTCCTGGAATCGTCCTTGTAAATTACGTCTGCACTCTTTCTAGTGAACAACAGCTTTCCTATGGCATGGTGACCAAAACTGAGCACAATACGTCAAGTGCAACATCAGCATCATCCTGTATAACTGCAACATAATTCCCAACTTCTATACTCAATGCCCTGATTGATGAATGCCAGTGTACCAAAGGCCTTCTCCATTTTCCTGTCTACCTGTGACCCACTATCAGAGAACTCTGCACCTGAACACCTAGCTCCGTCTGTTCTAGTACATTCCGTAAGACCCTATTATTCACCATGAATCTCCTATTTTGATTTGGCTTTCTAAAATTCGAAACCTCACACTTATTTAAATTAAAATCCATTTGCCATTTCTCGCTCCACTTCCCCAGCTGCTCAATGTCCTTCTGCAGTTTCTGATAACCTTCCTCATTATCATTGATACCACGTATTTTAGTGTCCATTTCAGATTTCCTAATCACACCTTGCACATACTCATCCAAATCATTGATATAGATAGCAAAGAGCAATGGGCTCAGCACAGAGATCTGAGGCAATACATTATTCACAGGCCTCCAGTCTGACAAACATGCTTCAATATGACATTCTGCTTCCAACCATCAAATCAATTGCGTTCCCAATTTGCTAGGTCTCCCTGGACTCCAGATGATCTAACCATCCCAAGCAACCTATCAGATGGATTCTTATCAAAGGTCTTACTGAAATCCATATCGATGACGTCTACCACCTTGCCATCATCAACATTCCTGGTCATTTCACCAAGGAACTCTAAAAAAACTGAAACATGATCTCTCACACGCAAAGGTATGTTGACAACTACAGGTCAAACCCTGTGTAAGTAAAGAGAGTAGTTGGTCTTAATTGTAAGATGATTCACGTACATAAGTAAAACATCTTGCTGCAACTGTAGAGCCTTGCAGATAGAATATTTGGGGCACTGTGCAGAGATTGGAGTTCCTTCATAAGGAATGATATCCTTGCCACAGACACAAGTAATGGTATCATGAGGAGAGAGTGAAGAAGCTGAGTGTTTAATCTGTACTGGTGTGAGAGGAGAGATGGTTGCGTTGAAACCTAAGGTTTGGCGGCGATCTCCTCTTTCCAAAAGAGACATAGATCAAGTGAGAAATTCCATACTCTATCCAGTATGGATTGATTTGATTTATTGTCATATGTATTTTAGGACATGAAAAAATTTATTTGTGATCAGTGCAGACAGATTTTGGTAAGCGAGGACAAGAAGATCAGTGCGAAAAACAAAACTTGGATAGTGTAAGGCACACAGTTTATAGCGCGGAGGACGTTGTTCAACATTAGAGATTCCATTCTTTCTGTGCAATATGACATTCCTAATAGTTGATATACCTCAGTGAAACCGCCATATCAATGTACAGTCTGTGAGTGACCCTGTACTGAATGCTATGTTGTTCACAATCCCCGAGAGTAGCCACAACACCTTCCTTCTGAAACAGTTAGCCATTCACGCCAGGTTCTGCCCAACATAGAGAACACCAGTTTGTCTACTCAGAGATGGAAGATGCTTCTGAGACTTCAGACAAAACATTTCAGTTCCCTTCTCACAGCAAGAAAACCAAGTTAAAGTCCCATGTCTGTACCATAAACAATAGAGCCACGAGGAACAAAGTGGAACAGTCTGTGTGTGTAGCCTTTGCTCCTTTTGCTTTCCATTTTGGAACATTAATCACCTCATACTGATCCTTTCTAAGAGACTCAGGGGGCTGATTGTCTTCTTCCTCGTTCGACTGGACAGGGCCAAGTGTCTGATTGGGTTACTCCTGTTTCCTGGTTAACAGCACGATGTGCTGACTAATGTAACAATGCTGCAGCTTTAAGAAGTTATTTTGACTTGATTTCTTTTAAGACAGACATTGAAAGAGAGATGATGGCCTGGCTAGTTAAGCCAACTTGAGCAAATATCTTGGTTTGCCTGGGGTTTATTCTAATGCAGCCTATTTGAGTGTGGACTGCTCTCGAAGATTTGGTTCTCTGTGTTTTGGATTCTCAGTAGCATGAGAAGCTATTGGGGTCTCAAAAGATTTGGAATTTCCAATTGCAATTTCCAATTGCATTTTCCAAATCACCTCAAACAATAAATGACAGTCTTGAGGGGCTGAATGGTCTTCTCTGTTTATGTTCACCAGGTGATTGCATTAAGTAGCCTCCAAAACCTGACTAACAGGTTTGATTGGTTGAATGGAACACAGAAACATGGGACTGAGAAGCAAGAGTGAGTCATTAGACTCTCTGAACTTTCTCCAACAGGCACTAAGTTTGTGGCTGATCAAGTTGTGGTCTCAGCCCCACTTTCCTGTCTGTATCACATTATCGGTGACTCACTTCTCTGTCAAATATTGAGCTAACTAAGCGTCGAATAACTGTGAACATAAAGGCACTACAAACTTGTGGGGAAGATAATTCCCATTTGGAATATCTATTTGGAAATACTCCTCCTTCCTTTTTTAGGTTCATACATCATGCAGACTTTTCCGTGCTGACCAGACATCCCAATGTGAACGAGTCTAATTTGGCTCATATCCGTCTAAACCTTTTTATTCATATAACCATCAAGATGACAGACTGCACCACTCTTCCTCTGGCAGATAATTCCATATGCATGCCTCCCTCTGCATGAAAACAACCTGTAAGTTCCCTTTAAAATATTTCTACCCACTCTTTCAACCTATGCCATTTGTTTTTGGATTCCTCTGTCGTAGGAAAAAAAGGTCTTGTCTATTTAACCATATCCATGCCCTTTATAATTTTATTACCCTGAATAAGATCAGCCCTCAGCCCTGTTGCTACAGAAAAAACAGTTCCAGCTTATTCAGCCACTGCGTATAGCTTCAATTATCCAATCCCAGCAACATGCTCATAAATCTTACCTGAACCCTTCAAGTTTAACAACCAACTTCCTAAAGCGTTGAGACAAGTACTGCACACAATATTCCAAAAATGGCCTCACTGATATCTTGTACAGCTGCAACATGACATGCCAACTCCTATACTGAATGCTCTGATCAATGAAGCCAAATACCTTTTTCACTATCCTGTCTACTTTCAAGGAGCTCTGCATCTCTCGCTCTCTTTGTTCAGCAACATCCCTCAGGACCCAATTACTGTCTATGTCCTGCCATGATATGCCTTTCCAAAGTTCAGCACTTCACATTAGATTTGATTAGATCACAGTGTGGAAACAGGCCCTTCGGTCCAACAAGTCCACACCGACCCCCCGAAGCGCAACCCACCCATACCCCTACATTTACCCCTTACCTAACACGACGGGCAATTTAGCATGGCCAATTCACCTGACCTGCACATCTTTGGACTGTGGGAGGAAACCGGAGCACCTGGAGGAAACCCATGCAGACACGGGGAGAAAGTGCAAACTCCACACAGTCAGTCGAATGAGGCGGGAATTGAACCCGGGTGAGGCAGCAGTGCAAACCACTGTGCCTCCGTGCCGCCCACATTATCTAAATCAAACTTCATCTGCCACGCTTCCGCCCCTTTAGTCATCTGATTAAAGTCTCATTGTGCTCTGAGATAATGTTCTTCACTACCCACAACATCAACAATTTTAAGGTAATCTGCAAGCTTTCTACTCATACCTCCGATAGTCACATCGAAATCATTAATTTAATGACGAAAAGCAATGGATTCAGCACTGATGCTTATGACACATCACTGTTCACAGGCCTCCAGTCTTAAAAAGAATCCTCCACGAGCCTCTGTCTCCTTCTGTCAATCCAATTTTGTGTTCAATTGGCTTGGGTGGATGATTCCCATGTGACCTAACATGACTACTGTGCAGAAACTTGTCGAAGACCTTGCTCAAGTCAATTTGGACATCATCTACAGTACTGACTTCATCAATTTTCCTTGTCACCTCTTTAACAAACTCAATCAAATTAGTGAGAAATATTTCCCACGCAAAATGACACGGTGACTATGACCAATATCCTTGCCTTTGCAAATGCATGCAATTGACAATTCCTCAGAATCCCCTCCAACAACTTACCTACCACTGATCTCAGGCTCATCAGTCTAGTTTCCCCTGGGTTGTTGGGTCTCTGCTTCCTTTGTAATGCCACTCCCCTCTTGCTCACAGTAAGTTATCAATGTTACCATGTTGATGATATGGCCAATGATACAGGTCTCACATATGTTCAAGGTCGTTTTGGGAAGAGGTCAGGTAGATTTCCTTTAAATACTTGGCTATTGTTTCCAGCTTAAATGGCTATTACCTGTAGTCTGCAATTTTAGGGAATGACACCCTGAAGACACATTCTGCACTATGAACATCTCAAATAGATATCTATACTGAACACCACAGACAAAGAAAGAGCATACATTCTGTTCTCAAACACTGATCACTGTTTCCCTTATCTCACGTGTGACTGTCCTCTTCCTAAAACCACAAATGATACAAGTCAGCTGATTATATTCCAGCCTTTCTTCCCTCGTACTGTCACTCACTGGGCTGAAGAATGCTATGGAGTTTAATTTCGATGAATGCAAGGTATTGCAATTTGATAAAACAAACAAAGAGAACACATACACAATTACATGTTGAGACACCGGTAGTGTTGAAGAATAGAGGGACCTAGGGGTTCAGGCATAATTCTTTGAAGTTTAAGAAGGCGTTTCACTTGCTGGCCTTCATTAAGAAGACATAGACTCAGAGATATATAGCACGGTAACAGATACTTCAGTCCAACTCATCCATGCTGCCTAGATATCCTAACATAATCTAGTCCCATTTTCCAGCACTTGGCCCATTTCCTTCAACAGCCTTCCTATTCAGATACTCATCCAGATGCCTTTCAAGTTCTTTCGTTTTTTTCCAGTCTCCACTAATTCCTCTGGCAGCTCATTCCATATGCACACGCCTTCTGTGCAAAAACGTTGTCCCTTACGTCCCTTCTATATCTTTCCCCTCTCACCCTAACCCTATGACTTTTAATTCTGACCTCGCACACCTCAGGGAAAGACCTTGTCCAATTACCTTCTGCATGCCTGTAATGACTGTATAAACATCCATATGTTCACCCCTCAGGCTCCAATGTTCCAGAGTAAATATCCCCAGCCTATTCAGGCTCTCCCTACAGTCCAAATCATCCAGCCCTGGCAACATGCTTGTTAAATTTTTATGAAATCTTTCAAGTTTCACAACATCTTTCCAACAGCAATAAGGCCAGACTTGCATGCAATATTCCAAAACTGGCCTAAACAATGCCCTACATAGCTGCAAAATGGACTATCAACTCTTGTACTCCGAGGTCTGAACAATAAAAGAAAACATACAAAACACCTTCTTAACCTTCCTATCTACCTGTAACTCTATGTTCAAGGAGCAATGAACCTGTACACCAAGGTCTCTTTGTTCAGCAACCCTCCCCAGGAATTTACCATTAAGTGCATTAGTCCTGCTCTGATTTGGTTTTCCAAAATGCAGCACTTCACATTTATCTAAATATCTCTACAACTGCCATTCCTGAGCCTACTGGCACATCTGATCAAGATCCCATTCTACTCTGAGGTAAACGTCTTCATTATCCACGACAACTCCAATTTTGTTGTCCTCTGGAAAATTACTAACTCTGCCTCCTATTTTCACATCCAAATATAAATTGCAAAAAAAAACAATGTGCAGTCCTTTTTTTTTGTCGAGTTAGGATGCAATGTTCAATATGCACAGAACATTTATGATCCCTCTCCTGGTGGACTGTGTGCAGTTCTGGTCACCCTGTTATATAGAATATATTATTAAGTTAGGTAGGCTTCAGAAGAGATTTACCAGGAAGTTACTGGGAATGGAGTGCTTGACTTATAACGATAGGCTCAATAAACGAGGACATTTTCTTTTGGAGTGTGGGATGTTGGGTAGTGACCTCATAGAGATTTATAATATGATGAGGTGTATCGATATGTGAATTCTAGGTGTCTTTTCCCTCGAGTGAGGGATTGTTTTAAAATGAGAGGAGAAAGTTTCGAAAAAAAGATATAACGTCATAAAGGTGTACAGATGGAAACAGACACTTTGATCTAACATGTCCATGCCGACCAGATAGCCAAAATTACTCTCCTCCCTTTTGTCAGCATTTGGCCTATTTCCATCTAAACCTTCCTATTCATCTGCCCATCCCACTGCCTTTTAAATGTTGTAATTTTTCCAGCGTTCACCCCTTCCTCTGGCGGCTCATTACACAGGGACTACCCTCGACATGAAAAGTTGTCCATTCGGTCCCATTTAAGCCTTTTCCCTCTCACATTAACCTTATGCCCTCTACGTTTGGACTGCACTACCCTAGGAAAAGACCTTGTCTATTCACTCTATCCAATTCACCCATAAATTTATTTACCTCTATCATCACCCCTAATTCTCTGATGCTCCAGGGAAAACAGCCCCAGCCTATTCAGCCTCTCCCTGTAGCTTAAATCCTCCAACACTGGCAATATCTTTGTAAACCCTTTCTAAACCCTTTCAAGTTTTACAACATTCTTCTTACAGTAGGGAGATCAGAATTGCACGCAATATTCCAAAAGTGGCACGGCCAATGTCCTGTTCAGACGCAATTCGCCCTCGCAACTCAGATACACAATGCACTGACCAATAAATATAAGCATATCAAATGCTTTCTTCGCTATCCTAACTAACTGCAACTCCACTTTTTTGGAACTATATACCTGTACTCCAATGGCATTACGTTCAGCGACATTCTCCAGGAATTTCTCATTAAGTGTAAAAGTTTCCAAAAGTGCTGCATTACCCACTTATCTAAATTAAACACTATCTGCTACTCCTAGAAATAATGGCCCATCTCATCAAGATTCCATTGTCTTCTTTGCTGTTCACTGCACTTCCAATTTTGTTTTCATCTGTAAATTTACTAACTATACCTACTATGTTCACATAGAAATCGTTTATATAAATGATGCAGAAAAGAAGACCCAGCACCGATCTTGGTGGCACACCACTAGCCTCAGGCCCCCAGTGCAAAGTAAAACACTCTACCACCAACTACTGTCTCAACTTTGAGCCAGTTCTGTATCCAACTGACTAATTCTCCCCATATTCCATGCGATCTAACTTTGCTAACCAGTATCTCATGGGGACCCTGATTGAATGCCTAACTGAAGTCTGTATAGATTACTTCCATCGTTCTGCCATCGTCAGTCCTCTCCGTTACTTCTCAACAAAAAATAATCAGTTAGTGAGACATCATTTTCGAAGCGCAAAGTCATGTGACGATCCGTAATCTATTCCTGGCATTACAAATACATGCAAATCCTGTCGCTCACGATTCCCTCGAACAACTTGCTCATCACTGATGTCAGGCTCAAAAATCTATAGTTCCCTGGCTTTTCCTTTCCATTTTGTTTATTAATTGCACAATTTCTGTCAAATTCATGACTTCAAGCTTCTTACGTGTGGTTATTGATGATACAACAACATGAAAGCAAAGTGTCCCGCAACCAGATCCCTAGCTTCCGACAGAGATCTTGGATACACCTGATCAGGACCCGTGAGGTGACTTTTTATGCAGTATGTGGTTCGTGTACGGAATGCATTCCCCAGGAAGTGTTGAATTGTGGACACAGTATCTGTGTACCTCTGTGTGCGTATCTACCTCTCTGGGGTTGTTACATGTGTTACTACATTAGTGTGAGGATCTCTGTATCTGCATCTCTGTGCAATTTGAACTCTCTTTGTTTTGGGTGTGAATCACTGAAACTTTTGTCAAAATCAGTCTACCTCCTTCTCTCTTTTGTCTATCTGCCAATCTTTTGTTAAACATAATAAAATGCCGCACTCTGCTGGTCAGTTTTAGGATATTCCAGTCCATCTCACATGTAAGGTTACTTGCAAGAGTATGGAACTAACAATTAGAAGTTATAAAAAGAGCATTAGAATTAATCTCATCGCCTTGGAAAGTGGCTCACTCAGATTTGCTTGGATACAATTGCAATGGAACTATGCTTTAATTTATACAGTATGTTTTCCAAATGCTACGCATAGACAAATCATTTCCACATTCAGAAAGAGCACAGATATTTCTCCACATTAACATGTTTCACTCTGATTTCCTCAGTACAATGCCAATCGTCTCCATTTGTGTGTGTTTTTTTCTGTGTGTGTTTGAATATGTTTCTGTGTGTGTTTGTGTGTGTCTTAGTGCGTCTGTGTCAGTGGAGAGTTTTCTGTGAGTATGTGTTTGTGCGTCTGTGTGTATGTTTGTATTTGTGTGTGTGTATCTCTGTCTCTCTGTTTGTCGTTGTGCATTTGTTTGTGTGTGTTTCTGTGCGTATGTTTGAAACTCTGTGGGTGTGTTTTGTATGTCTGTGTGTGTATCTGTCTCTCTATGTGTGTCTGTGTGCGTGCCTCTGCCTGTGTGTGTCTCTGTCAGTGTGTGCATCTGTCTGTGTGCGTGTTTGCATGTGTGCGCCTATGTGTGTCTCTGTGTGCGTGTCTGTGTCTCGTTGTGTGTTTGTGTGAGTAGGTGTCTGTCTGTGAATCTGTGTCTGTGTGATATTTGTGATTGTGTGTGTATGCCTATGTGTGTTTGTATGTGATAGCGTTCCTGTCTGTCTGTGTGTGTCTTTGTGCCTGTGTGTGCGTGTGTGTGTCTGTATGTGTGCACCTCTGTGTTCTGTGTGTGTGTCTGACTGTGTCTGTCCGTATGTTTGTGTGTGTGAGTATCTGTGTGTGCATTTGTCTCTGTGTGTACCTGTGCGATGTCTATTATCTGTGTGTATGTTGCCTTGTGCACATCTATCTGTGCGTCTGTCTGTGGGTGTCTGTGTGTGTTTGTGCCTGTGTTTGAATGCGCTTGTGTGTGCCTGTGTGTCTCTCTGTGTGTGTGTGCGTATATGTATCTAAGTGTTTGTGCGTCTTTGAGTTTGTATGTACCTCTGTGAATGTGTGTGTGTCTCTGTCCGTGCCTCTGTGTGCCTGTGTCTTGTTGTGTGTTTGTGAATGCGTTCGCGAGTATGTCCTTGTGTGTAAGTGTCTGTGAGTTTGTGCCTCTGCATGTGTGTGTTTGTGTGTCGGTATTTTCTCTGACTCTGTGCGTGTGCATGTAACTGTGTGTTTGTTAATCTTTGTGTTTGCATATCTATGTGTTGCATATTTGTGTGTGTATCTGTGTGTGTATCTGTGTGTGTCTGTGTGTGTTTGTGCATATCTATGTGTGCGTCTGTGTGAATTTGTCCATATGTGTGTCTAAGTGTGCGTGTCTGTGAGTGTGTGTGTCTGTGTTTATGTGTCTGTGTTTGTGTGTGTTTGTAGGTCTGCGTGCGTGTCTGTGTGTGCATGCACGCACACTTGTGTGTCTGTCTGTGTGCGTTTGTGCCTGTCTGTCTGTGTGTAAGTGTGTGTTGGTGTGTGTGTGTGCCTGTTTTGATTGTGCTGCCATTTTGGTTTGTAGTGTGAGCTGCTACCCGCCATCAGTACCTCCCAGACTTAATTCCTGAAGGCTTATACACTCCACCACTACATTTACAGTGGCCTTGGGTGGGGTGGGGGAGGGGGCAGTGGATTCTGGGTGGGTGGGGATGCAACAGAGATTGACAACAACAGAAAGCTCAGAAGTTCTTCAGTATCTGTTCGGGTCAAATGACCCTTCCTCAGAACTTACGTCGTGGAATATTATATCACTTTAAATATCACAAAGACTGCCACACCCGCCATACAGATACATCCACACGAATAATAAATCATGGAGGCATTCACTAATACATTGACACTAGTGCAGACATAGAGAGTGTATCTTTATTTCTGTTGCTCCATGGTAACCTTATCAATATTTCACTTGCTCTGCCTGGTGTGTGTCACTATTTATTGGTGGAGGGTGACTGTAGGGCAATGTTTGAAGATACCAAACCTGCAAGAATTATAAGATTTGTTGTCGACGGTGGGGAACTCCAAGAGGAACGTGATAAGTTGTTGTGGTGTTCACGTATATGGCAGATGGCTATCATTGCAGAACAGTGTGAGCTGATGCACTTTGGTGAAACAACATTGAAAGACAATATAAAACACGATGTATCTTAATAGAGTAGGTGCAGGAACAGAAGTCCTTGGCGTATATGAGCACAGATTATTGAAGATGCCAGTGGGAAGAGCAGTAAGTATCTCAGATTATTTTCAGTATCTGAGCTGTTTACAGGAAGAGGTGCAGAAAGGAACCTCTGCACTCCCTTACTGGGAGGTTGTGGAGAGCATGTGTTGTAAGCCCACCCTGCTGCCCACCGAGTCTGTGGGAATACCATTTGTACCAGCTCAACACAAAAGGGAGATTGCATCAGGACCATGGCTTCTAAGATGTGGTGAGGGAAATGGAACTGGCAGTGGGTTAACAGTAAGAATTTCTCTACACTGAACATTGCTCCTTACTTGGTTGGTGGGATGTGAATGTTTCAGAATCTCCATACCTGTCGTCCTGGTCCTCTCCAGTTCGTACCAGTGTCCTACACACATGGCAGGGGCAGATGGGTGAGGGAGCGGATAACGGGCACTCCATCACCCGGCTTGGCACTAATATTACTATTCCAGGCATTTTCTCCTGGAATGGGAGAATGGGGATGGAACGAGTGAGAGTGGGAGTGGGTTTCCTGGTGTTAGTGCTGGTGTAGATGGGGGAAATATTGATGTGTTCAGAGCGAGTAACTCCACAGTGTTATTAGTGTGTTTGTGGAGGTGGGGGGGGGGTAGTATAATGGAGGGGAGACAGAGACAGTGGGAAGAGGCTGCATGCATCAGTGAGAGTGGTGGTGCATGAGCTTGTTCAGACTTTGATGCTATATGGGACATACAGTGAGTGTGAGGGAGCAGAAGAATATGTTGACACCTATCCTGACAGAGCGGGGAAGGTTATTGATGCTTGTCCTGTCTTGCTGGACATTTGTTCAGACTACATATACTGCACTGAGCTCGATGGTGAGCACAGATAATGCGCGGTGGGTCTGAGGTTGTTGCCCCCCTCTGTACTAGCCCATCAACCAGGTCTTCCATGCCCCTGTCGACAAACCGTGTTTTAATTGCCCCTTATCTGCCATGCTCGGGGTAAACTATGCCGAGCAGATCCAAACTGAGAAACCTCAACCATGTGGCCATTGGTCTTTTAAAGATGACACCGGTGCCAGAAATCACAGAATATGCAGGACTATCGGGGCAATGCTGAGCACATCCAGCCATGATTGGTGGGAGAATTGGGCTGGTATTGAATGAGAGGGAAACCATGGGTTGGGGTGAGTAGTTAATGAGGTGAGTTCCTTCAGATAATACTAGGAAACTAGTTCGCCCTACTGCAGATGATCTCACCGTCACACTCCACGGAAATCACACTGAGACAATTTGTTGTTAGATTCCCGTCAAAGAGACGGAAAATCTGCTGAATCCACGCATAGTGACAAAGCTGTAGCTGCTTATCCAATACTCTCCATCACAGAGAAGGAGCTAAACGTGACCTACCTTTGGGAAGTAAGACAGGGCAGGTGACTGTGGTATCAGAGGGCAAGCACTTTGGGACTAGTAAACATAATCCCATTAGTATTAAGATAGAGATGGAAAATGATATTGTTCTAAATTGGAGGAAGGCCAATTTTACTAATATTAGTCGACAACTTCTAAAGTGGATCGGAACAGATACTCGCAGATAATGGGCCAGCTGAGAAGACAGAAGCTTTCAAAAATGAGATGTAAGTGCACAGAAGCAATATATGCTTGCTAGGGTGAAGGGTAAGTCTGGTTGGTGTAAGGATGCTGGCGGACGTAAGAAATTAAGGGTCTGGTCACAGATAAGATGGAAACATATGTCAAGTAGAGGGAGTAGAAATCGAGGATTTTTCAGTATTCATTAACGGGATGAGGGTATCACTGGTTTGACCTGCATTTATTGGCCATCACTAATTGTATAGAGGGAGTTAAGAGTCAACTACATTGTTGTGGGTCTGGAGTCACATGTAACCCAGAGCATTAAGGATGGCAGTTTTCTCCTTCAAGCACATCAGCAAACCAGATGGGAGTTTCCAAAAATCGAAAATGGATTTATCATCGTCATTCGTATCTTAGTTCCAGATTTAAAGTCAATGTCTAGTGAGTCTAAAGCCTGTGGACGCATACTTAAGAGGGAAATCAGGGGACCATAAAGATGACATGAGATAACTTTGACAAATAGAGTTATGGACAATCTCAAAGGTCTCTTCAAATACATTAACGATAAAACAGTAACTCGGAAGTTTCTGGACATTTAAAGATCAGCAAGGCAGGCGATGTACAGAACAGCAAAAGATGGAGGTGGTACACTATTAACGGGGGTGGTACCAGGGGACTGGAGAGTGGCGAATTTTGGGCCCCTGTTCAAAAAAGGGAATCGGGGTAACCCCGGGAATTACAGGCCAGTTAGTCTTTCTTCGGTAGTAGGCAAAGTAATGGAAAGGGTACTTAGGGAGAGGATTTATGAGTAGCTGGAAAGTAGCTGATTAGGGACAGCCAGCACGGATTTGTGAGGGGTAGGTTTCTTGCCTAAAAAGTCTTATTGAATACTTTGAGGAGGTGACCAAGCAAGTGGATGAGCGTAGAGCATGAATTTTAGTAAGGCATTTGATAAGGTTCCCCATGGTAGGCTTACGCGAAAAGTGAGGAGGCATGGGGTAGTGGGAAATCTGGCCAGTTATATAGAGAACTGGCTAACCGGTCGAAGTCAGAGAGTGGTGGTAGATGGTAAATATTCAGCCTGGAGCCCAGTTACAAGTGGAGCTCCGCAGGGATTAGTTCTGGTTCCGCTGTTGTTTGTAATTTTTATTATTGACTTGGAAGCGGGAGTCGAAGGATGGGTCAGTAAATTTGCAGATGATACGAAGATTGGTGAAGTTGTGGATAGTGAGGAGGGCTGTTGTCGGCTGCAAAGGGACTTAGATATGATACAGAGCTGGGCTCAGGTGTGGCAGATGGAGTTCAAATCTGTCAAGTGTGAGGTTGTCCATTTTGGAAGGACAAATAAGAATGTGGAATACAGGGTTAACGGGAGGGTTCTTAGTAAGGGGGAGGAACAGAGGGATCTTGGGGTCTATGTTCATAGCTCTTTGAAAGTTGCCACTCAGTTGGATAGAGCTTGTAAGAAGGCCTATGGTGTCTTAGCGTTCATTAGCAGAGGGATTGAATTCAAGAAGTCATGAAGTGATGTTGCAGCTGTACAGGATCTTGGTAAGGCCACAGTTGGAGTACTGTGTGCAGTTCTGGTCGCCTCACTTCAGGAAAGATGTGGAAGCTTTGGAGAGGGTGCAGAGGAGATTTACCAGGATGTTGCCAGGAATGCAGAATACGTCGTACGAGGATAGGTTGAGAGTGCTAGGCCTTTCCTCATTGGAACGGCGAAGGATGAGGGGTGAATTGATAAAGGTTTATAAGATGATCAGGGGACAAGATAGAGTAGACAGTCAGAGACTTTTTTCCCCGGGTACAACAGAACGTTGGGCGGCACAGTGGCACAGTGGTTAGCACTGCTGCCTCACAGCACCAGAGACCCGGGTTCAATTCCCGACTCAGGCGACTGACTGTGTGGAGTTTGCACGTTCTCCCCGTATCTGCATGGGTTTCCTCCGGGTGCTCTGGTTTCCTCCCACAGTCCAAAGATGTGCAGGTCAGGTGAATTGGCCATGCTAAATTGCCCGTAGTGTTAGGTAAAGGGGTAAATGTAGGGGAATGGGTGGGTTGCGCTTCGGCGGGTCGGTGTGGACTTGTTGGGCCGAAGGGCCTGTTTCCACACTGTAAGAAAATCTAAGAAACGTTACAAGGGGACATAAATTTAAGGTGAAGGGTGAAAGGTATAGGTGGGATGTCAGGGGTAGGTTCTTAACGCAGAGAGTGTTGGGGGCATGGAATGCGCTGCCTCTGGGAGTGGCAGAGTCATAATTATTCGTGACCCTTAAGCGGCAATTTGATGGTACACGGATAGGTGCTTAAGCTAGGATAAATGTTCGGCACAACATCGTGGGCCGAAGGGCCTGTTCTGTGCTGTATTGTTCTATGTTCTATGCTCGAACATATTCATTTTGCATCAGCATTTACTGTGCAGAAGGGTATGGATGCTAAAGAGCTTCTGAAATAAATAAAGAAATCTTGAAAATTGTCTGTGCTACAGAGGAGGAGATGTTGGCATTCGTAAAGCCTGCAAAGGGGGAATTGTGCCCACGACCTGCTCAGGTGGGAAGCGAGTGAAGTGATTGCTATGCATGTATCATCAATTGTCACAGGCCAGGTACCAGAAGATAGGAGGTTTGCGAACTTGGTCCAGTTACCTTAAACATTTAAGAAGGATGGTAAGAAAAAGTCAGTGAGCCTGACGTCAGTAGCGAGTAAGTTGTTGGAAAGGATTATGTGGCGCAAGGTGTGCATGTATTTTGTATGGCAATGACTGATACGGGATGGGCAACATAGCTTGAAGCATGGGAAATCGTGTCTCAGTGAATTGACTGAGATTTCGTTGAAGAAGTGAGGTCTACATTGTCAATATGTACTTCAATAAGAAATTTGCCAACTTTCTGCACGGTAGACTGGTTAACCAGTTTAGTTCCCATGGAATACAGGGAGAACTCGACATGTGCATACAGAATTGGCTCGAAGGTAGGAGACAGAGGGTGGTTGTGGAGGATTGCTTTTTGAAATGGAGGGCTGGGACCATTAGTGTGCTACAAGGATCTGTGCTGGGTCCACTGCTTTTCAGTATGTGGATAAATCATTTGAATGTGAACATAGCAGCAATAGTTGGTAAGTTTGCAGATGACACCAACACTGATGGTGTAGTGGACAGCAAGGAAGGTTTGCTTCAGAATACAATGGGATCTTGATCAGATGGGCTGATGAGCAGAGGAGCAGCATATCGTGTTTAATCTAGATAAATATGAGAAGCTGCATTTTGGAAATGCAAATCAGAGCTGGACTTATACATTTAATGGTAATGTCCTGAGGAGTGTTTCTGAACAAAGAGATCTTGGAGTGCAGGTTCAGATATCCTTGAAAGTGGAGTCACTGTTCGTCAGAATCGTCCAGAAGACATTTGGTAGACTTGCGTTTATTGGTCAGTTCTTTGACTGTAATGAATTGAAAAGTCATATTACCACTTTAACGCCCATTATTGCGATCACTTTTGGAGTACTGCTTTCAATTCTGGTCTCCAACCTATTGGAAAGATATTATGAATCTTGAAGTGAATCAGTAAAAACTGACAACGGTGCTGTCAGGATTTGTGCTATAGAAAGATCGTGAGTAGGTTGGGGCTATTTTTTTCTGGACTGTTAGGGGCTTGTATAAGGTGAATAGCCAAGGTATTTTCCTCAAAAATAGAGGACAAGGATTTTAGCTGAGAGAGGAAAGATTTTAAAATGACTGAGGGAGCAGCGTTTTCAAACAGAGTGTGGTGCAAATACTGTAATGAGCTGCCAGAGGAGGTGGTGGAGGCTGATACAATTACAACGGTTTTTTTTAAATAGATGGGTACATGAAGAGGAAGGGTTTAAACTGAATTGGGCCAAATGCTGGCTGTTGTGATTAGTTTAATTTGGGTTGTACCATTGATGAGTTGGACTGAAAGGTCTGTTTCTGTTGTGTGCATCTTCAAGTCTCTGACTCTGTATGACCTCACACCAATATCCCACTAATTCATCATTCCCAGAAATACTAACCTATGTTGCTAGATGCTAGAAATGTATTCACTTGAGCATTCTAAAAGTTGCGAACACATCCTTCCATAACATTGTCTCTGAATCTCTCTCCCTCTTTCTGTTTCCCAAATCTCTCCCACTTGTTCCTATTTAAACTGATCCCCAATATCCAGTTTTAATTGTTCAGATTTAATTTGAATAACTGTCCTACATCTTTTCCTGGCCATGAATAATTCTCATCCAAGAGCATCAGCTTCCAACCTTAAGAAGTTTAGAAACAATGTTCAAAAAGCATAGCTTGCGTTTTCTTTGACTTCGCGGTGTTTGGCCTGTGCTCCTTGATGGATAGAGGGTATTCAGCAGTTTTGTGGATACTTTCCATCAACCAAATGTTTCCTGCGCCATGTCAATTGAAGTGTATCCAGATAAGGTTTGACTTCCCAGCCTCTTCTCCCAGTGTTCCCTATTCCATGTCAACAGAAGTTGCTGCAGCCTAGTTTGGACCTCTCAGCCTGGGCGTTTCACGCACCTCTCTGCATTCATCGAAGGACTGCATGCTCACTGACGTTGTCACTGGCAAAAAGAGTAGAGATTCACGCGTTCATTCAACTCCTAATTTCAGATCGATTCTTCGCCACTGCGACACTAAATTTCTCTGATTCCAGGCCTGGAAACCGGTGTGATGTGAGTGTGCAACAGTAGTGACTACACTGTCTCACGGCACTGGTAAAGTTCTGATGTGAAACTTCGTTGTGATTGAAACGTACTTTTCAACAATTTGTGTACTATCGCCTGTAAATTTCACCTTTATAGAAATCAATCGAACTCATTCTTCAACATTCTCAATAATGGAGTCTCCACAGCCACTGAGGACATCGAAGATGACGGTACAACCCAATCCAATTAGGTTATCCTCTTGTGCATGTGGTGCTGTTCCTCGCCAATATCAGCCATTGCACTTATTGCTTTTACTATTGGGTATTTTCATGTGATCATATAATAGTTCGTCCTCTGCATTGCGGGTGAAACAACCTCCATTCATATCCGAGTATCAGTAATGCGCCTTTTTCCATGTTACACCATCTAACCTGTGTAAAACAAATGCAGAAAGGAAACAATCAATTTTTATGTTGAAAATACTCTCTAAGGTGATAATTGTATTGCTTCAATCTTTATCTGCACCCAATCTCAGAGAATTTTCTCCCTTTCACAATCACTGTCTTTCCTTTCCATCCCTCCTCCAATGTCACTGGGGCATTGCACAAATTAACATTCACTTTGTCATTGACACCGTTAAGTTAGTGCTGCAGCTTTCACTCTTGTTAGGTGAACGTGCCCCAATACCACCATGAGGAACTTAAAGCCAATTTATGCAATCAGATAATGGGGTTGGGTTATCAATCCTCATGAATAGTGTTTGATTTGCATGGACCAGAGTTCATTGGAGCATTGGGTTCATGAAAAGGATGCACAACAGTATCGAGGGAAAGAGACTTTATTGTAAAAGACCAATGTTTGTGAATTCCACACATTTATTTCAAGTCTTTATTCGTCCCTGGCTAGAGTATTATGTACAATTCTACAATTCACATAAAAGAAGTGATATGACAGCTGTGCAAACGGTGCAGAAGTGATTTGCCAATATATTGTCTGGATTGAAGAACTTCAGCTATGATAGTGTACAGACAGACTGGCCTTGTTTTTGTGAGAGCAGGAGGGATTGAAAGGAGACATTATTGAGATGTACGAAATAATGAGGTTTATGGATTGAGTACACTTAACGAAAAATTTCCCTATGTTGCAGGGATCAATCAAACGTTAGCCACATATTTAAGATAAAAGTCATAAAAGTTCGATTGGTGGACATAAAAAACTTTATCAGCCAGCGAGTGGTTGGAAACTCGACATCACTGTCTCTATGTGTCAGAGTGGCAGAAATTCTAATAATCTTCAGAGATATTTAATTGTGAATTTGTAATGCTTAAGGAATACAACGTTAAATAATGGAAAATGGGATGAAGATAATCAAGCAGGTTATATTGACCTGAATATGCACAAGTAGCTTGCAGGCTCAGTTAGATCTGTCATCCAACGTGTGGGGTTTAGTAACCTCAGTTGAAACATGGGAGGCCAGGGCTCATATTCCCGCTGCGGCGTCTCTGACTCTTTCAGGGTTTCAGGGTTTGTGTAATGATCTATAGTTCCAGTGAAGGGTGCAGATGTTGTGGGGGTTTTCGGTGGTTACTGGAAGTTGGTTTGCGGCCGTTTCCTTCCCTTTCTCCTTGATATCCTCAAGGTCGATGAAACTCGTCTCCTGCAGCGTTTCGAATTGGTTTGATTTACTTACCACTGCTTTCAGTCGCTGGTTCTTGTCGTTCTTTTCATGTCCCAGTATGTTGGGACCAGATCAAAATATTTTTGGATGGGGTAATTGGATGAGTCTTGTCATTCTAGAAATTCTCTGGCTGCACTCTATTTAGATTGTCCTATTATTTTTGTGTTGTCCCAGTCGAATTTTTTGTCCTCGTCATCGCTGTGCCTTGCTACTCGGAACAGCTGGTTGTGTTGTTTACTGGATCCTCCAGAAATATTTTGCAACAATAGATATTCCCGCAGATTCCTTGCCAAAAACAACGCGAAGAGGACATGCCGTGACCCAACACACCAAGTACTCTACATTATATGTAAAATAAAATGTCTCAGCACGTACAGCCAGACTCCTCTGACCACTCGGATTTATGAGACAACATAAACTGAAAGCCACGTTTGACAACAACTCACCAAAACATGGACCCGATACCCATCATCTGCAGGACAAATTTGGAAAAACCATGTAGCACGTGGTAACTGCAGGAAACATTATAAAGGACAGACAACTCACGATACGCATTCATGAAGATCAGCTTGATATGAAACACCACTGCCAGGTGTCCTCAGTAGGCTGACTCATGGCACTGAGTGTCGCTGATTCCGTGGCTGGAAGCTCGGATTGTGTGACAGTCTGCAGCAATGGAGAGTGTCTTGCCGGGAAAGTACAGCAGGTTAGGCAGCATCCAAGAAGCAGGAGAATGGACGTTTCTGACATGAGTACTTCATTAGGCAGTCAGCCAAATCGTCGGTTATCCTGCTCCTCGGAAGCTGCCTGACCTGCTGTGTTTTCCAGCAGCACACTCTCGACTCTGATTTCCAGTATCTGCAGTCCTCACTTTCTCCTCCGTCTGCAGCATTAGTTAGTTCCTTTTGTGATGGAACTGTTGAGATCACCAACATAAAATTCGGTTGCCGATTGAGAAATACAAACAGGTCCGTAGCCCAAAAGATGCTTCGATTGTTTTGAATTTCCTGGCTGTTCAATGCATGCTTCTGTGATCGCACATTTGGCAGTACTCTGGGGAGCGGCTGCAGTTATCTGCGTTCAGAACCGAGATGCTATTGGTGCTGTTTGATTTGTTCTGGATTTGTTCAACAGTAACACAGTGACTGATCAATTGATATTGCAAGAAGGCAGACAGGCATGGAAAATATCGAGGTTCTGGTGATATTTGATCAGAGATGACCGAGATCCAGGAGAAAGGAATGTTGAATTCTTTCGGGTCGTGATGAAGAAAAGCCAGGGAAATAGGTCACCAGCGGGTATAGTTTACAAGGACATTGACAGGAATCAAAATGCGAAATAAAGCGTACAAAATGAGGTAGACTGTTGAAGGATGACAGTAATCATGGGTACCAGGTCAGGCAGCATCCAAGGAGCAGGAGAATCGACTTTTCGGGCATGAATTGAAGAAGGGCTCAGGCCCGAAACGTCGATTCTCCTACTCCTTGGCTGCTGCCTGACCTGCTGCGCTTTTCCAGCAACACATTTTCATCTCTGATCTCTAGCATCTGCAGTCCTCACTTTCTCCTAGTATTCATGGGTAACCTGACTTCAACTCCCCAGCTACCCTAACCCCCACTCCCAGCCCCGTTGTAAACAAATGTTAGAGAGTCCTAGACATCAACGTCGTCCATTGGAACGATCTAAGTCCTTCCTAAATTTTCGAATAGGATATTAGTTTCAGTTATTTTTCTTTCCTGGAAAACCATCTCTTTCATTCTTAGCATTCGGAAAGGAAGCCATACTTTTTTTCAGGGAAAAAGTATGATACTAAACTTTGTTTGTGCCATGTGTAAGATTCCTCTGTGTCACACGTTTCTTCTACTTTCTCTCGATTTTAATAGGACTCTGTCTTTTTCCTCTTCCGACCAAAGTGCATGACCTCATAATCCGGACATGAAACTGCATCTGACAAGTTTTTCCCCACTCACCCAACCTACCTGTATGCCTATGCATATTGCCATGATCTCATCATAACATGCGCTCCCAATCGTGTGTATTGTCAGCAAATTTGGACTCATTTCATACTGCCACTTGCTCCATGCTATTAACAGAGAGATACTTGAAGCCTTGAATATACCCAGTCTTGACAGACTTTTGCTGTAAATACTTCTACATGCTTGCTACCCTCTGAATGTGAGAACATCCTTCTCATTTGTTTCTTCAGTGGTTAACCTCTTTCCCTGAGATTGGGACCTCCGTCCTGCACTATTCTGGACATAAACCAGAGCAAAACAAATGCTTCAAGTAAAACATAATCTCACTTGCGTATCCAGTGCCTGTACTGAGTTTTCTTTTCTGACCTCTGTTTGAACAAACTGCCCTGATTAGCACATTATTATTAACAATGACACATTTGCTTCACAGGTGCTTCAGTGCCTGTGATGAAAGTGGGGTTGAAAGGCACGATAAAAATGCATCTTCATTACTGGACCATTGCGATTTTATTAATCTCTCTGCTCATGAAAATGGATTCTTCATATCCATTCTGTCACTCATCAATACCGAGCATGTTTCCCTCACAGTTGATTTTAAATGATTTCTTGTTGGATGAGTTATCCCTGCAACGCCAGAAAAATCGACACTCTACAACTCGATATTTTGTCAAGTCTATTCATTTCTTCACATGCAGGAAACTTGCGATATGAACCAGAAGCGGTCCTGACTCAAAACGTTGTCTCTGTTTCTCCATCCACAGATGATTAAAAAAAACGCATGGGATATATTTAGGTTTCACTGAGTTTATTTGAAACAAATTGTGTTATTCATTAAACTTCGATACTCCTCGTCTTCTTGTCAATTGCCCTGGTCAGAGGCAGCAGTTCCTCCTGACCATTAACCCGCCGATCCACACCTCTTTCTCCCACATCATTATAAAAGACCCCAAGATATCTCCCATTAATCTTCTTTGCTCCAAACAGAGTCTGGAATCTCTCCACGAAAGGAGGTTTATTTATCTCTGCACATGGTGCAAAGCAGAGGATTGTGAGAAGATTCTGGGAAAATGCTGCTAATTGTCAAGTGGGAAAACTGTCAACAAGCAAAACAGAAATCCCAGCCTCGATTTTTGTGAATCTTTACATATCACTTGGGAAGCGGATTCAGAGGCGAATGAAGGGTAAACTCTCCGATTAAGCACAGACAATTAAGAAATCTTTCCGTTCTTTTGGAGGCCGGTACTTTGACTCTGATGTTATCCGGACATGAACTGATCTGTGACATTGAAGGATTCTCGTTCCTGCACGTCAGGAAGTCAAATCTCATCTCAGCTCCGGGGCGATTAGAAAACGCGGGAACAGACAGGATACTGACAGGCTGAAAGTGAGGCGATCCCTGCAGGAGGATAACTGATTTCCGGTGTCATGGGTGTGTCTATAAAGGGTGGGATCAGAATATTCCCATGTTTTCACCGTGAATTTCCCGAATTTATTTCCGAAAAATAATGCTAAATTAAGGACGATTGTCAATATGGGAGGAGCAAGCTGCAGCTTCCATTCGGGGATCATTGACGCCATTGGCTCATCAGTCTCTGTGGCGATGTTAGTCAGTACGTTCATCTCTTCACGGACAGGTTGCTGCTCTCCCACGACCCAGGAAAAGAGCGACAGCTGTTCTCACAATCTTTTTTGTTGGTGGGGGGCGCGCGTAGTTCCGGTTTTTTAACCAAGGTCAGGAATATGTTCCTCATAAGGCTGGAAGGGAGTAGGTCCCGGTTTTCGGAGAGCTGGTTCCCGGTGACATGCATGTATCTGCAAAGTGTGTGATCAGACTGTTCCCATTGTCCACAATGAATGCCCCAGGATTCATATTGGAAACGTCAAACCAATTGAGGACAATTTTCATTCTGCGAAGGGCAGGCGAAAGCTTGAATTCACTGACTTTTGGAGATCCTGCAAGGTGCCTGCTACAAGGAACTCCCCAGTCTCTGTGGAGCAATTAGTTCTCTCGTTTGGCTGTTAAGTGAGAGGGTGTACCCACGCATGGAGCGGTCGCTGCTCTTATCCTTCCCACTCCTTTGCTGTGCACTTACAGGTTTTTAATAGGGTCAGGGATATGTACCCAAAAGGAAACCAAATACACTGAGGAACCACAAATGCGTTTCTGTATTGTCGAATGCCTAGTCAAGGATTGTGGGCACTTGCAATCTAAAACAATAACAGAAAATGCTCAAGGAAATCGCCAGGTTTGGCAGTAACTGTGAGAGAAAACAGAGTTCGGAGAAACTCCTGAAGAAGCTCTGAATCGTTGTCTCTGTTTGTCTCTCCCCAGATTCTGCCAGATCTGTTTAGTTTTTCCTGCAATCTCTCCCTTTCTTTTTAACTGAATGACCATTTCAACCATCGAGATTGATTACACAGACCAAAAATGTCCTGACATTTAACCCTATCAAAACTGTGGCGATTGAATTCAAACAAACCGAACAGTGATTGCCTGTCCCTCAGCTTCACAGGGAGGGAGAACTTGAAACCAGTTTAGTAGCGCGCTTCTGCAGTTGTGGCCAAATCTTTGAGGCGATGGGCGTTCAACCCACTGTGGATTCCTCATGCAGTTAAGCATCTTGCTGACTGTGATTGAGAGCCGAGAGTGAACTTGAAGAGTGCTTGTTCTCTGCTTTCTTGTTTGAAATTCAAATTGCAGGATAATGTGAAATGCGTACAACTCAGATAAGGAGCGTTTGTCATCTGCAACCAACCGCCTCTCAGGATGGAAAAGGCAGAAAACTCCAGAGCAGGTAGACCCATTTAGTTCTACAATTCCATTACTGAATACGTTTGAAGCTCTGAACCAAGTGACGCCAAATGAGATAAGAACAGTTCAGGGGATTATGTTGGACTGGTGCAGAATTAGTGGGCCAAAGGGCATTTTTGTGCTAGACACTTCCATGGCCAGCTGCGAGGAGCTCGGTTTGTGAAAAAAGAGGACATTCTTTGCAAAATGACATCGGCGACGAAGGGGTCGAAGCTACTCTCCCCGATCTCTCTGTCAGTCATGGTCCTCATTGGGACATTTCAATTGGGAATAACTGTTACGGTGCATATTTGTGGAATCAGTCTGTATGATAATCAGGACCATGAGACCGTGATGTCTCATTAGCCAGCCAAGAGCACACATTCTCTGGCTCTGCTTTTGAAATAAAGATTATTTTCTGGATGTGCCTGTGTTTATATCAAACAGCTGGTTGACATCGAGACTGGACGTTCAGAGGAAACTGGAGGTGTCACAGGGACAGAAGCAGATCAAGACGAGACATGAAAGTGTTTACAATTTGCCGTACATCCGTTGTTTTTCGTTAGGAATGTATGCTGGGCGCTATCCTGTCAGGTCCTAAGAGCCAGAGCTCAGATGAGCCAAGAGGAGACATGAGAAGTTGTTGGCGGATAGGATCAGGGTATATCCTAAGGCTTTGTATAGGTATTAAAGGAATAAAAGAATGATGCGAGTAAGATTAGGGCCAATCAGAGAGAGTAGTGGGAAGTTGTGTGTGGAGTCAGAGGAGATAGGGGAAGCACAAAATGAATACCTTTCAACTGTATTCGCTCTATAAATCGACAATGTTGTCGAGTAGAATACAGAGATACAGGCTACTCTACTAGGTTTGATTGAGGTTCACAAGGAAGAGGTATTAGAAATCCTACAGAGTGTAAAAATAGATTACTCCCCTGGGCCAGATGGGATTTATACTAGGATCCTCTGAGAAGCCAGGGCGGAGATTGCCGAGCTTTTGGCATTGATCTTCAAATCGTCATTATCTGCAGGAATAGTGCCAGGAGACTGGAGGATAGCAAATGTGGTTCCCATGTTCAAGAAGGGGAGTAGACACAATCCTGTTAATGATAGACCAGTGAGCCTCACTTCAGTTGTTGGTAAGGTGTTGGAAAAGGTTCTAAGAGATAGGATATATAATCATAAAGAAAACAATAATTTGATTAGGGATAGTCAGCATAGTTTTGTGAAGGGTAGGTCGTGAATCACAAAACTTACTGAGTTCTTTGAGAAGGTGACCAAGCAGGTTGATGAGAGTAAATCGGTTAATGTTGTGTATATGGATTTCAGCAAGGCGTTCGATAAGGTTCCCCACAGTAGCTTATTGTACAAAATGCGAAGGAATGTGATTGTGGGAGATATAGCAGATTGTATCAGTAATTGGCTTGGTGAAAGAAGACAGACGGTGGTGGTCGATGGGAAATGTTCCTTCCAGATTCCAGTTACCAGTCCTGCACCAAAATGGTCGGTGTTGGGTGTTCGTCATTTTTATTAACAACCTGGATGAGGGCGGAGGAGGGTGAGTTGGTAAGTTTGCAGACGACACTAAGGTCGGTGGAATTGTGGATAGTGACGAAAGATGTAATAGGTTACAGAGAGACATAAATAAACTGCAGAGCTGGGCTGAGAGGTAGCAAATGGTGTTTAATGCGGGGACAAGTGTGAGGTGATTCACTTTGGTTGGAGTAACAGGAATGCATATTACTGGGCAAATGGTAAGATTCTTATTAGTGCACATGAGCAGAGAGATCTCGGTGTCCCGATACACAGATCCTTGAAAGTTGCCACCCAGATTGACAGGGTTGTTAAGAAAGCATACAGTGTTTTAGGTTTTATTAATAGAGGAATCGAGTTCTGGAACCATAAGGTTATGCTACAGCTGTACAAAACTCTGGTGCGGCCGCGCTTCGACAATTGTGTACAGAACTGGTCACCACATTATAAGAAGGATATAGAAGCTTTGGAAAGGGTGCAGAGGAGATTTACTCGGATGTTGCCTAGTATGGAGGGAAGGTCTTATGGAGAAAGGCTGATGGACTTGTGGTTGTCCCGTTAGGGAGAAGAAATTTGAGAAGTGACTTAATTGAGACATATAATACATTCAGAGGGATAGATAAGGTGGACAGGGGAGCCTTCTTCCAAGAATGGTGACGACGAGCACGAGGGTGCATAGCTTTAAATTGTCGGGTGATAGATATAGGACAGAGGTCAGAGGTAGTTTCTTTACTCAGAGAATAATAAGGGTATGGAATGCTTTACCTGCAACGGTCGTAGAGTCACCAACTTTAAGTACATTTAAGTCTTCATTGGACAAGCATATTGTTGTACATGGAATAGTGTAGGTTTGATGGGCTTCAGATAGGTATAACAGGTCGGCGCAACAGCGAGGGCAGAAGGGATTGTACTGCGCTGTTATGTTCTATGTTTTTGTTCCATGATCTTACTCCCTCTGCTTCTATTCAAGGGCGCACATGCGTTCGTTCACTGTTTCATTGTGCATTATCTGAATGACATTTTTACCAACGCCCATTTTCCCAAATGTGGACTGCGGTCTTCGCAGCTGTATCTTTCCGTACCGGCTACCACATGGTGGAAGGGAAGGAGTTGCAGGTAATTCACCCAATGATGTTTTCCTGAGGTCTTCCAATACCTCTCCTGCATGTGGATGTACTCACAACAAGGGTTGCTCACCCATCACCGGGCAGCTAAATTTCAAAGGTTTCATCATTTTCGACAAATCTTCTGACTGTCTTCCCTCTATCTGTCACTGTAATGTCCTCCAGCCCACTCAAGAGAAAATAGAGCTGGTCAATACTATGCCAACCCAGCCAGCGGACACGACCCCCAAGATTATGTTTTAAAGTGCTCTCTCAGATGTTTGCATTCCCTCGAATTCCAACCTCCGGAGCATGTTCTATTTGAACTGTTTCACGTTTGGTGCCTAAACATCATCTGCCAAGGCCATAAATTATGAAATCCCATCGCTACGTAAATCGCACCAGGCTATAGGAAAGGAATTACTCACTGAGTGATTAAGAAAAACTGTCATACATGCTGAAACCAAGGTCAATTAATTGGTATCAATACTATATCGTGCCTTTTACATAATAGAAACTTCAAAGCTTTTACTCTGGAGGGAGTTGAACAAACGTTGACACTGTCACATTATGAGATATTGGGAAGCTGACAAATCGTAAAATCAAACAAGTGATCAAAGAAGTGGGTTTCAAGTCGTATCTTGTCACACAAAACGAAGTTTGTATCACAAAACTGAGATTACGAATTTGTTCTGCTCGAGGTCATCATCTTTTGATGTTCTCAAAACAGCTCATATGTCAGTGCTTCCATCGCTAAGTGGCTCAAGCGCAATTTTGTAAACCAGGGACTGAAACCTCGATTTTTACCGCGGCCTTGCTGAAGTTTCTTGCAACTTTTGCAGCAAGCATCCGAAGGTGCATTCTCTATGTTGGTAGGAATCATTTTTGAAGGAACAGCTGGAAGTTAATTTTTACGCAGACCAAGCCACATCTGTTTCAGGTTGGATGTCCACATCCATGTTTTTCCTTTGTTAAACATGAGGATGACAAGCTTCTGATGGGAAGAATGCCTTCGTTTGGCAGGAAAAACAACGTGACTGAGTAGAAGCAGTAATGTCACGGTGAAACAGTGGGGGACGAAAACGTACAGGGATACGGCTGAATGTTTCCGTTCCTTATGTAGAGACAGGAATCTGCTGGACTCCAAATTGAACAGGTAGGAGACTGGAAGAGCACAACTAGTCAGGCTGCCTCGGAGTTGGAGAAGTCAAAGTTTAGCAGGCACCAAATTTTCACGATTGTGGCAGTCCTCGAAGGACAGCTTTCTGCTTGTTTACCCCTATGCTTACGCAAACAGAATCGGGTTTTAAAGCTTAAGAAAGAAGAGGCCAAACGGTTCAATTCCTCATTTTATGGAAGTTGGGCTCTCCTTAGGCCTTTGTCACTCACAAAAGATGTGTCTGTATAGTTCCCTCTATGGGTCAAAATGAGGTTCAGTTCTCCCGCAGTTCATGATCAAATTTGACGGTATCTGACTTAAGTCTTATTCGTTGGTTTATTTGAGATTAAAACTTTGCAGGGGATTTCTCAAGGAGATGAACACTTCAGACGCAAGGCTGTGGGCCAAGTAGTGGGAACTGGAAACGAGAATGTATGGTTGTTTGAAGACTGGCACTGAAATAATGTATTATTCTGTGGTGTAAAAGCACGGTGTCACGAACATTCTTTGTTGGAAGAAATGTCTCATCGCAGCATAAGAAGGCTTTGTTGTTAAGAGAAGACGCAATTGCACATGCCGTCCTTCCTGGACGACTAGTGGTGACGATGCAGCGCTTTCACCGCTATGGTCTGGGTTCATTTCTTGCTCAGGGAATCAGGATTTATTATTCCTCGTTGGGGCAACAACAAAAGTAGAGCATCTTTGACAGAAATCGCATTTCGAACGAGTCCGCATGCGCCTTGCAATATTGCACAGGAACTGCAAGGTTATTCACCGGTTATCACTGCTGCCTCCCAGCGCCAGAGCTATGATTTTCTGACAGCTGGGTCGACTGTCAGTAAGGTGCCTTATTCATGCGCAAATGAAAAGAAAAAGGGTAAGGAATTGTTCTGTGAGGGTTAATCCCTGGAGGATTGGTGTGCATTTGTTGCATCAAATAGCCAGTTTCTGAACTGTAGGCATTCTATAATCCCTGCCTGTGTTTCTTTAGCACATGTTCAGACAGCGGAGAAAAGTGAGGAAAACCAGTCAATTCCCAGTCAGGGATTGATCCATTGTGCGACAACCAACGGATATACTTTTGACTGAACTAGCTCCCATTTTCCCTTCATTGGTAATGGCAGTATACAGCATTAGAGCGGGTTTTCATGTGTTGCATTTTACCCAGCATCCTTTCTCAACATGGACTATACTGGGATTTGAAGAGATAATAAAAGACATGGATAGCGATAACTGGAATGAAACGACGTCAGGAAGAATGGACAGCGTTTCCTTGGAAACAAAAAAAAATGGAAAGGAAACCAACGATGTAGTGAGGGATAATGGCATTTGAAAAGACAATGCCGGGTTTCATGGGATTTTGGAAAAGATGAATAGACCATGTGGCGTGACACCAGGTAAAACGGAGTTACGTCCATATGGAAGGTTTCCAGGCGATGTGAATTTGGTGAGAGTAAACAGAAGGGAAATGCCCTCATAGAACAATACAGCACAGAACAGGCCCTTCGGCCAACGATGTTGTGCCGAACATCTATCCTAGATTAAGCACCCATCCATGTACCCATCCAAATGCCGCTTAATGGTCGCCAATGATTCTGACTCTACCACTCCCACGGGCAGCGCATTCCATGCCCCCACCACTCTCTGGGTAAAGAACCCACCCCTGATATCTCCCCTATACCTTCCACCCTTCACCTTAAATTTATGTCCACTTGTAACACTCTGTTGTACCCGGGGAAAAAGTTTCTGACTGTCTACTCTATCTATTCCTCTGATCATCTTATAAACATCTCTCAAGTCACCACTCATCCTTCACCGTTCCAATGAGAAAAGGCCCAGAACTCTCAACCTATCCTCGTACGACCTATTCTCCATTCCAGGCAACATCCTGGTAAATCTTCTCTGCACCCTCTCCAAAGCTTCCACATCTCTCCTAAAGTGAGGCGTCCAGAACTGAACACAGGACTCCAAATGTGGCCTAACCAAAGTCCTGTACAGCTGCAACATCACTTCACGACTCTTGAATTCAATCCCTCTGCTCATGAACGATAATACTCCATAGGCCTTCTTACAACCTCTATCCACCTGAGTTGCAACTTTCAAAGATCTATGTACATAGACCCCAAGATTCCTCTGTTCCTCCACCTGACTAAGAACCCTACCATTAACCCTGTATTCCGCATTCTTATTTGTTCTTCCAAAACGGACAACCTCAAACTTGGCAGGTTTGAACTCCATCTGCCACTCCTCAGCCCAGCTCTGCATCATATCTAAGTCCCTTTGCAAACGACAAATGCCCTCCTCACTGTCCACAATTCCACCTGTCTTCGTATCGTCTGCAAATTTACTGACCCACCCTTCGACTCCCTCATCTAAGTCATTAATAAAAATTACAAACAGCAGAGGACCCAGAACTGATCCCTGCGGAACTCCACTTGTAACTGTGCTCCAGGCTGAATATTTACCATCTACCACCACCCTCTGACTTAGACCGGTTAGCCAGTTTTCTATCCAATTGGCCAAATTTCCCTCTATCCCATGCCTCCAGACTTTCTGCATAAGCCTACCATGGGGAACCTTATCAAATGCCTTACTATAATCCATGTACACTACATCCACTGCTCTACCCTCATCCACATGCTTGGTCACCTCCTCGAAGAATTCAATAAGACTTGTAAAGCAAGACCTACTCTTCACAAATCCGTGCTGGCTGTCCCTAATCAAGCAGTTTCTTTCCAGATACTCATAAATCCTATCCCTCAGTACCCTTTCCATTACTTTGCCTACCACAGAAGTAAGACTAACTGGCCTGTAATTCCCGGGGTTATCCCTATTCCCTTTTTTGAACAGGGGCACAACATTCGCTACTCTCCAGTCCCCTGGTACCACACCCGTTGACAGTGAAGACGAGAAGACCATTGCCAACGGTACTGCAATTTCCTCTCTTGCTTCCCACATAATCCTAGGATATATCCCGCCAGTCCCGGGGGACTTGTCTATCCTCAAGTTGTTCAAAATGTCCAACACATCTTCCTTCTGAAAAGGTATCTCTTCTTGTTTATCAGTCCGTTTCACACTCTCCTCTTCAACAATACGGTCCCTCTCGTTCGTAAATACTGAAGAGAAGTACTTGTTCAAGACCTCTCCTATCTCTTCCGACTGAATACACAATCTCCCATTACTGTCTTTGATCGGACCTAACCTCGTTCTCGTCATTCTCAGGTTTCTCACATACGCATAAAATGCCTTGGGGTTATCCTTGATCCTATCCGCCAAGGATTTTTCATGCCCTCTTTTAGCTCTCCTAATCCCTTTCTTCAGGTCCCTTCTGGCTATCCAGTATCCCTCCACTGCTCTGTCTGAACTCTGTTTCCTCAACCTTATGTAAGCCTCCTTCTTCCTCTTCGCTAGACATTCAACCTCCCTCGTCAACCAAGTCTCCCTCACACGACCATTTCTTTCTTGCCTGATAGGTACATACATATCAAGGACACGTCGTATCTGCTCCTTGAAAAAGTTCCACATTTCCACCACATCATTCCCTGACAGCCTATGCTCCCAACTTATTCTCCTCAAATCCTGTCTTACAGCATCGTAATTTCCCTTCCCCCAATTGCAAAATCTACCTTGTTGTGCGCACCTATCTCTCTCCATAACCAAGGTGAAAGTCACAGAATTGTGGTCACCATCACCAAAATGTTCACCCACTAACAAGCCCATCACTTGTCCCGGTTCATTACCGTGTACCAAATCCAATATGGCTTCCCCTCTGGTTGGACAATGTACATACTGCGTTAGAAAAGCTTCCTGGACACACTGCACAAACACCGCCCCATCCAATTTACTTGATCTAAAGAGCTTTCAATCAATATTTGGGAAGTTGAAGTCGCCTATGACTACGACCCTGTGGCTTCTGCACCTTTCCAAAATCTGTTTCCCAATATGTTTCTCCACATCTCTGCTGCTATTGGGGGCCTATAGTAAACACCAAACAAGGTGACTGCACCTTTCCTATTTCTGACTTCCGCCCATACTACCTCCAAAGCCAGATCCCCCTCAAACTTCATTTCTGCAGCCGTTATACCATTTTTAATCTAGACTTTAGAACTTCAAAACCAGCGATGAATGATAAAGAGAAGTTTGGAGCACGTTTTCTTTTCCTTCTACAGTGAATGAACTCAAAAATGATTACTTTTTCGCGGGAAAATTTATTCAGAAGCTGATTCTAAAATATTTGTAACGACGCATGCAGACACACAAGGAGTGAATTTCACCGGTACAGGGAGTCTGGGCGGCCAGGATTGGTACGCGTTGGGTACACACTCTCTAATTGGTTAACGTTAATTGGAAAGAAACCTCATAACACCTGCAACTGAGTACGACTAAGTATAGAATCAGCTGATTGCGAGGAAAGTTTTAGCAGCTTGTTCTCCGTGAACTTCGATAAATTGTAAAAGAACTGAGCTGTTTGAGTTAGCTCAGCATGAAAGGGAAGCCGGTTAGCTCAGTCCGCTGCATAACTGGTTTATGATATAAATTGATGCCAACAATGTGGCATTAATTGGCGTAACGTCTCAGCATACCGTCAGGATCCTGATCTCCCAACTCAACTAATACTTTAGACGATGGTGATAATCAAAGTGAAACTATTCTATCCTGAGTTGGAACTGACCTGCCGATGTAATGCACCTTTTTCCTTTCATCTGTTGCATTGGAAAATTTGGCTGCAATCACAGAGAAGGGAGTGAGTCCATTTGCTGCTCATTCATCTCCCTCAAAAATATACAGTGACAAGACACGAAAAATATTCCTGTTTGAATTCTGCAACCTTCATAGCAGTACTTAAAAACATCTTTATCATTTCGATTCCAGCTTATCCGATTGCAGTCAAAATGTCCAATGAGATAAATCTAATACGGTGTGGATTGTTTTAATGGCCTGTGCGAGTTTGCAGCAAAATCAGTCACATGAAACAAGCTAAACATCCTTTCCAGAATTTAACACAGCGCAGGATCAGCAATATGAAAAACGTCATCGATTTCAAAACTCACTGCTATATCTCTGTTGAGTGAAGCATATTCACTCAGGGAGTATCTATGGATGGTCTTGAAGAACTGAGGTATTTCCCAAGGACAGAACACTACACACAATCATATTTTGCTCGAAAAAATGCTGTTTTACTCAACGTTCTTTTGCAACTTTTAAATATATATATATAGACAGATATATGCATGAGCACACATATTTATATGTGTGTGCATATATATATTATGTATGTATATGTGTGTGCATATCAATGAGCGTTTGTGTGTGTGTGAATTCAGAACATTAGAAATGGATAGTCGGCCATTTGAATTTTCTTCCTGTAGAATATGTGAGCTCAGAGTTTACAGTAATGTCCCTCACATTTGAATCACCGGGAAGTGCACCCAACTCCATCTCCTTGGCAACTGCATTAGGGAACTGGAGGTGGACATTGGATCTTTCGGGAGTCTGAGGGGAATTGAGAGGAGTTATATGGAGGCAGTTACACTTCAGGTACAAGAAAACGGTCGATGGGATACAGTCAGGAGATGAAAAGGGAACAGGCAGCCAGTGCAGGTATCTGTAATGGCCGTGCCCTTTAGTAACAAGCATACGGTATTTGTTAGGTTTTGGGGGAATGACTAACTCGGGGTAAGCCATAGGGTACAGGTCTCTTGCACAGTGTTTGTCCCTGTTGATCAGAAGGGTAGGGGAGAGGGGAGGAGAGCAATCGTTACTGGGGACGAAATAGAAAAGAGGACCGATTGCAGTTTCTGTGGGTACAGGGTAGGCTCATGATTGATGTCATCCCTCCAAGTTACCAGAGGAGGCGATGTGTCACATCGTGTTTACAGGATCCTGAAGGGGGAGGTGGAGTAGCCCGAGGTCATGGTTCACACATGCACCAACAACATAGGTAATAAAACTGATGTGGATGGATGGCAGAAATTCAGGGATCCAGGGTGACATCTTAGATCTAGATCAAACAGAGTTGTTCTCTCTGATTTGTTACACATACCACGTCGTGGTTGGGAGAAGAATAGGGAGAGAGCAGTTGAACACGTGGTTGCAAGAATGGTGCAGGTGATAGGGATACGGATATCTGGATAGTTGGGGCTCCATCTGGAGTCAGTTGAACCTCTACAAACAGGATGGTCTTCACCTGAACCGGAAGGGTACCAATATCCTGAGGGGATAATTTTCTAACGCTTTTCAGGACGGTTTAAACGAATCCAGCAGCGGACTGCGAACCTGAATTTTAGCTGCAGTTTGCAGGAAGTTGTGAGTGGTTCGGTCATAAATAGTTTTTCGTGTTTGCGAGTGTATACTGGCAAGAATGAAGGTGATTTGAAGTGAGTCTACTTCACCGCCAGGAGCATCTGAGACAAAACAGGTGTCATGAGTTGTTACCTGGGATTTCAATGTTGTGGCCATTTCAGAAACATGAATGGAGCACTGAAAGGAATGGTTGTTCCTGCCATCTCAGTTTCGATTTTTCAGTAAGAACTGGAATTTTGTAGATGACGTTGGTTTTGTCCATGGGATGTACTGGGTCTTTACAAAATTTCATGGAAGGACTGCCACAAACTCTACATAGGATAAACAGGAAGAATATTCTCCATCAGGACACATGAACACCAGCTAGCCACAAAAAGACACGACCCTCTCTCCCTCTTAGCCCTACACACGGATAAAAAAGCCACCTGTTCGACTGGGACAACACATCTATGCTGGGACAGGCTAAGCAAAGGCATGCCAGAGAATTCCTAGAGGGCTGGCACTCCAACCACAACCCCATTATCAAACACATAGACCTTGATGCCATCTATCAACCCCTCTGAAAACGAACAGGAATTGACATCTCCATAAACCCAGGAACCCCATCCAGGAGAAAGATATAAATAGAAAGCAGGAGACAACAGCTTCGCTTCACTTTGAGGTCGCCACAGATGATGTTACCTAGCCAGGTAACGAAACATCTGGATATCAAACGTACACCTCAACGAGCAAACCTAAACCCTAAGTAACAGTGTAGTTGTATTGTGGACATCTTTTTTTTTAATTTCATTGGAAATGTTATTGTTGGAGTAGTTCTGATTGGTCGGCTTTTCTCCATTGTGTCCAGGAGGGTTTCGTAACGCAGCATGTAGACAGGCCAACAAGAATCAAAATTTCATTGGATTTGGTACTTCGTAAAGAAGCAAATCAGCTGTTCGATTTGGAGGTAAGTGAGCACTTTGGTGATAGTGATCACAATTCGATATGTTTATTTTGTGATGGATATATATATATATATATATATATATATATATATATATAAATGTCGCAGAGGATGAGGTATCGCTGGGAGAAAGGCCAGTATGATGCGATCAGGCAAGAGTTAGGATGCACCAGATGGGGAAAGTAACCGCAGGGGTTATGCTCTCATGAAATTTGGAGCTTTTCTTCTGGGAAGCGCTCCTGCATGTCCTTGATAAGTATGTGTGCGTCATGCAGGGAATAGGAGGTCGAGATAATGAGCCATTTTACTGAAAAAGTTGAATTTCCTGTCAAGAGGGAAAAGGAGGTGCATGTAAACATGAGATATAAAGGCTGAAATAGAGCACTTGAAAATTAAAAGCTCGCCAGGTAGGGCCAAAAGAGAGAGCTACTTAGTGCGAAGAGGGGGCATGAGTAGTCTTTAGCTGGCAGGGTCAGTTAAAACCCTGAAGCTTTCTCTTGTTATTTTAAGAATGAAAGAATATCTAGAATTTGATTCGGGCCTGTCAAGAACAGCAGAAGGAAGTCGTCAGCGCAGTCCAAGGATAGGAGAGGCGCTGAATGTATATTTTTCATTATATCTCAAATGAAAAAGACAATGTTGTCGAAGAGACTTTTGAGATGCAACCTTTTAGAATAAACGAAATTGATATTCATAAAGAGGAGTTGTTAGCAATTCTTGAAAGCCTGAAAATAGTTTGGTCCCCTGGGCTTGATGAGATGTATCCGAGGATTCTCTGGGAATCGTGGGAGGAGATTGCAGAACTTTTACTACAAACTTTATTTCGTTTGTGTCTATGTGGTTAGTGCGGGAAGACTCGAGTTCAGCAAATATTGTCCCCGTCTTCACGAAGGGAAGTCGGGAAAACGCTAGCAATTATCGAACAGTGAGCCTTACTTTCCTTGTAGTAAAGGTTTGGGAAAGATTATGAGAAATAGGATTTATGTTCATCTAAAAAAGGAAGAAGTTGATTCGCTACGAACAACACGATTTTGTGCCTCACAAACGTTATTGAGTGATTTGAAAATGTGAGCAAACAGGTGCTTGAGAGTAAAGTGGTTGACGTGGTGGATATAGTTTTCACGAAGGCATGGTCGGCTGTTGCATAAAATACATAGACATGGGATTGACGGTGATGTAGCTGTTTAGATCAGTCATTGACTCGCTGAAAGAACACAGAGTGTGGTAGTTAATGGAAAATATTCATCCTGGAGTTCAGTTACTCATAGTGTACCACAAGGTTCCTTTTTGGGTCCACTGCTGTTTGTCACTTTTATAAATGACCTGGGTTAGAGCATGGGATGATGGATGAGTAAATTCGCTGAACACACTCAGCTCGATGGAGTTGTCAACAGTGCCAATATCTGCTGCAGGTTACAGAGAGACATGGATAATCTGCAGATCTGAGCTCAGAGGTGACAAATGGAGGTTAATGTGGAAAAGTGTGAGATGATTTACTTTGGAAGGAGCAACAACAACAAAGAGTTCTGGGCTAATTGTAATAATCGTGGAAGTTGAGATGAGCAGAGAGGTCTCGGTGCCTATGTACACAAAACTCTGAAAGTTAACATCCACTTTGATAGATTTGCTTGCAAGGGGCACAGTATGTTAGATCTTCTTGGGAGAGGGATTGAGTTTCAGGGACAAATGATCCCTTTGCAGGTCCAGAAATTTCTCTGCTGTGCTAAACTTGTAGAGATGCGTACAGTTCTGGTCGCCATGTTATAGGACGGATGTGAAAGCAATGAAAAGGGTACAGATGAGATTTCCTCGGATGTTGCCTTCGATGGAGGGAAGGTCTTACGAGGAAACGCTGATGGACTTGAGTCTGTTTTTGATAGCGATGAGAATTTTGAGAGGTGAATTAATAGAGACATAGAAGATGATCAGAGGTTGCCCTAAGGTGGACAGTGAAGGCCTTTTTTCTTCAAATGGTGATGGTTGGCACAAGGGCACATCGATGTAATTTCACGGTGATAGATGTCGATGTTGAATCCTTTCTCACAGAGGAGTAAGGGTGCTAAAGGTCTTGCCTTCAACAGTCGTAGACTCACCAACCTTCAGGGCAATTAAATGATCATTGGATAAACTTACTACTTATAATGTTAAAATGTTGGTCAGATGGACTTCAGATTGATATCACAGGTCTGTGCAACATTAGGGCCGACGACACTTTATTGTGGTGTAATATTCCGGGTTTGAACTGTTCTTCAGCTTGAAGTTGCAATCATCTCTGGTCACTATCAGTAAAACAAACAACTGGCGAGAATCGAATGTGCAACTTTTGCAGCTCATGTCCTGCCGTTCTGTCATGCAAGTATAGCAAGCTAACTAATTGCACCACTGGACCTGCTATCTAATGATGACGAACTGCTCCTGATCTTACCACTGGGACCCTCAACCCAATTACTCATTTTTTTCTGTGTATATGAAATGAAACACAGTGCAGAGGCGTTTATACTGATAATGGATCATCGATTATGAAGCATCAGGTTCAGGAAAATGACATAGAAAAATGTGGTGAAAATCGGCTTTATTGAATTCTGTGTACGTTTACCGTGGCTTCCTGCGTCGATCACAGCCATATTATGTCGCCACTGTACTGGGATTTTCCTTCTATCGGCTTCAGTTCGTCAGAGAATTCGATTCACTATTTCACCAACGTCCTTTGGCATGTTCATATAAAACATCGACCCACACTGCACACAACATCAACAATGTAAAGCATACTGCATCCATGAGCACGTGGCATGGTGTTTATAAACAGTGAAAACTGAATAATGTTATGCAAGGGCAAATTGAAATTCAGTTTAATTAGTAAATTCGCAAGAATACAGAGTAAAATTCAAAATGTCAGAAATTCACGTTCATTACCGAAGCCAGAATTCCTGCCCAGCAAAGGGGAAATCTGCCCTGTGAATCCCCAGTATCCATGCAATTGCTTGCTCCACGTGTACACTTGGAAACCTATGTGAAGGAACATTCAGCCTGAAGGATAACTTATTGAGAATCCTCCACTGTAAGATATCGAGCTGTCAATTCCAGCTGGGAGGGAATCGAAATGGAGTTGAGACCAAAATATCATTTTGTGTTTTTTCATATGGTCCTCGTTGTGATTATTTAAAATCTGGGCCAGAAATGGCACAGACACAAAGGAACAGAGGGAGGCCATTCTTAACTCCGATCCAGCCCCGTCACGTCATTCGATATCATCATGGCTGACACAACAATTTTAAGTCTTTTTCCAGCCTATCCACATCATCGTGTTGCCTACTGGCTAACAGATATTTATCGATGTCTATCATAAATAAACATCGAAAATGTAAATCTGTGAGAGGAAAATGTTCAGTTTCGAGACAGTTGGGTTTCTGCACGAATATTGTTGGGTTAGCAGATGAGCAGCCGACCATGGTCTGACCACCTTCCAAACCATAAACTAAAAGTCGACTGTGATGGGACTCGAAACCACATTCTTTGAATTGCAACCTGAACAAAGGCATAGAAATTCAACACGCTTTCTATTGCGCCACAGAGCTGTGCCAGCTTCCTGATTTTAGCACACAAGTTTGCCTTTGACCCATTTCGTTCAGGGCACCCATCTCGCGTCAGTCTACCCTCGTCACACTTTCCAGTACCTGGTCCATATCCACGTGCGCTCTGGCTTTTCAAGTGTTCGGCTACAGACTGCTGAAACGTTCTCATGAAACTCAGCTTTACCACATCTTCATATAATGATTTCCAGGTAAACAACACTCTCTAGGTGAAAGCATTCTTCCCAAATCTCCTCAAAATATCTTGTCTCCTGTGTTTCATTTATGTCCCTCTATTCCTTCCCAATAGAGGCTTATCCCTGTCATACATATCTATCCTCTCATAAAATGTGCACGTTATTCGGTTTCTCACTCAGCCTTCTCTGCGCTTAGATAAACATCCCCAGCCCAGCTCGTCTACCTTCACAATGGGAATGATCCAGCCCTTGCCATTCTTTTCATCTCCTGTGAATTTCTCCTGCAATCGGACGCTTCCAGTATCTGGCGATTACAACGGAAAAGCAAAGTTCTCTGAAGAAAAGCCAAAATGTCTGAACAAAATCAGCAGCTCTTGTCCATCTCTGATGAGAAAGGAAACTTAACGTTTCGAGTCCAACGATCTGTCTTCGGACTGATGGGATGGATGGGTGGGTGACGAATGTGGAAGAGGGCGGACGGTATCTATTCAACTGGATGTTGGTTCCTAAAGTTTGCATGGTCCATTGGTAGAAAATGAGTTTCCGGTATTCCATTTTGTATTGTGCCTAGAAGGAGCACTGCAGCAGACCAGAGACTGAAATCGTTGCCTGGGAACACAGTGTCTTGTTTAGAGTGGCGCTGGAAAAGCACAGCAGTTCTAGCAGCATCCGAGTAGCAGTAAAAGCGACGTTACGGGCAACAGCCCTTCATCAGGAACACAGGCAGAGAGCCTGAAGGGTGGAGAGATCATAGAGAGAGGAGGAAAACGTCTTCAAGGCAGGCATCCTTGGAAGTGGATTCGCAGTAGGTATTAAATCAACTAGGTAAAAACAATGACTGCAGATGCTGGAAACCAGACTCTAGATTAGAGTGGTGCTGGAAAAGCACAGAAGTTCAGGCCCCATTTGAGGACCAGTAAAATCGACGTTTCGGGCAACAGTCTTTCATCAGGAATACAGGCAGAGAGCCTGAAGGGTGGGAACACAGTATAATGTTGAAGTTACAGGAGACTGGAAGATCGGGATAGTTTTTGTTGATTCTGGACAGATCATAAGTGATGTCAGCTTTGTCACCGACTCTGTTTTCCTCTCTCCATTGTACAGAGATCACATTCTGAGCAGGAAATACAATTGCCTCGATTAAATGAAGTGCAGACAAATCTCTGGAAAATGTGACTGGAAGCTTCCACAGTGAGTATAGATATCGGAAGCCAGCAGGAAATGTAGCTTACAACATAGAACGTTACAATGCAGTGCAGGAACTTCGGCCCTCGCTGTTGCAGCGACCTGTAAAAATAATGTGATGTCCATTGTCATGGAAAATTAAACTTTATTTTGAAAGCAGTAAAAGCACAGGGAAAAAAAGAAGTAAGTACGTGACTTTCCAGAGCTATGTATTGCAGATAGACGGAAAAAACTGTAAAGTTAAACCGAACTAATAGCAGACTTACAAGGCCTGTAAAATATCAGATAAACAGTCAAGGCAAGAGAGAAAAAAACAACTCCGGATCTGGAAAGGAACTCGAATGTTTCAGGTCGCTGACATTGAGGTGTTGATAAGAAGAAGCGAATTCTAGCATCAATGAAAAATGTATTATATGTGGATGGTGCGCCAGATACCTTTTTGGTAGATGCAAGGGCAACATATTCAGCCCTTAACTCAAGGCAGTTCAGAGAGTCGTGATACGAGAGAGATTACCCGCACCCCTATTATGTGAAACCAGGAATGGTGAAACATTCCAATTCTCATTTATGTTCTCAGAATTCTGTCCTTGAACTCTGATGGCTGTCGATCTCACAGAGAGACTGGGTCGGATTTGCGCAGGACCCCGACAGGCTTGCAGGTAATACAAAAAGAAGATTTACCAGCACAGGCTGTAAAATACGACTCACGACCCCTGATGCATGTCTGTGAGGGGCAATTAAGCTAGAGAGCCATAGGTTCAGTGAGAGATTCACTCGCCCAGGAAGCAAGTAATCATGTTAATCCCATTAATACCGATTTTCTTGCTGGGGATATGCTGCTTTGCACAGCACACACACACCGTGATGGCCCTTAAAAATCATATGAGAAGGATTGTTTGAGGAGATTGGTTAAACAAGATCAGTTATTATTGTGCGAATATTATTTAAATGATCACAGATGTGCAGTCAGTGTAAACCTCTCCAATGTATCTGTGACGGCAAGTAGACCCTATCGTTTGATGTGGAACGCTCCTTTCGTCAAGTACCATTGGCGAAGGCATCCAGCGACAGGTGGCAGGATTTGGGACCATGTACTACAGGCACAAAACACAGATAATTGTGCCTTCAGGGACGATGTGCATATCTGCTTCAATGCAGAAATCAGGACATATATGAAGAAACTAAATTGCCTGCCCAGGCAGCTAGGGAAGTCCAGGTAACCCCCGCCAAGAGGGCAGCCTGGCGTTTAACTATGGTAGATGTCTCGGACCCAAGATTAAGAAGGGTCCCAACTGAGTGCAGGTCAAAAGACAAACGTGGTCTGGGGTTCATACGAAGCTGTGAACCCATAAGAATAATACCTGAAGTCTGAGTATCGCCCTAGCAGAACACAAGACTCGTTAAAAGCCGAGGCTGGAAAAGGAATTACTCAAGTCTTTGAATCCCTTCTGAAGACTCGAGTCATAATCCCCTGTGGATAATCATCGGTAGGAGCTCCCATTTTTCCCGTCAAAAAGGCAAACATTCCAGGTGAACCGGGAAATGGAGTTTTGTTCAAGACCTGCAGGTAGTCAATGATGTTGTTGTTCTGCCCGCCCCAAATGTTCCTAATCCTTGTACTATACTACCTCAAATTCCACCGGACAGTAAATGGTTCTCTGCTGTGGATTTAGCAAATGCCTTCTTTAGTGTACCAGTGCACCCAGAAAGTCAATTCTGGTTCAGTTTTCCATTCAAAGGCAAATCGCATACATTCACGCGACTTTGTCAAGATTACTGTGAGTCCCCACCATAATTAATGAGGCTCTATGCAGGAGTCTGGAGACTCTTGTTTTAACCCCGTGGTCAGCGTTTCTGCAGTATGTAGACGAATGCTTAATAGCAGCACCAACAGAGGAACAATGTGAAAAAAGATACGCTTGCCTTGCTCTGCCATCTAGACAGGAATGGGCACAAAACTAGTTTTGCAAAACTACACTTTGTGCAGCAACAGGTGAAGTTCTTTGGTCACTTCTAATCTGAACAAGGGAAGGCCATTGGTCAAGACAGAGTTCAAGCGATCCAGCAAATTCCAAAGTCTCACACGAAGAAACAATTGCTATCCTTCTTGGTCATGTGCTCCTACTGAAGAATGGCTAAGAGTTGCAGAACCAGAGTCCGTTGCAGCTGAATTGAAAATGGCGCTCCAAACTTCACCTTCACTGGGGATTCCGAAAACAAACAAGCCTTTTGAACAAACGGTAGATGAGAAGCGTGGCTGCATGGCATTTGTGCTGATGCAGGATAATGTGGGAAAATTGAGGTAGGGAGCTTACATTTCGGCTAAACGTAGACCCCGTAGCGGCAGGATTGCCAAAATGCCTCCGATCTGTGGCTGCAGCTGAAAAACATTGTTGTAGCGTCCAGGGACACAGTCGGCTGCGCTGAATTAACCCTCCTGTTCCCACATGCATCCTGACTATTTTCCGAACAAAACACAGCAGACATGTCGGTAGCACGTTGGCTCAGGCACAATACTGTGCTATTGGAGATGCCTAACATGACAATAAAGAGATGTAACGTCCATAATGCTGATAGCCTTCTCCCCACAAAAGGAGATGGAGACTCACATGATTGTGTCGCTGTAACGAATGAAATTTGCAGCCCAAGACCAGACGTGCAGGATTCACAAATTCAGAATCAGGATATGGAGTTTTATGTGGATGGGACAGCATTCAGGACCAAACAGACAGGCCAGAATTGTCTTTGGTATGCTGTAGAAACTACCCACGAGGGAGTCAAAAGGGAATCACTCCCTTCCCATCTGTCAGCTCAAGCAGCAGAGCTGATTCTCTTGACTGAGGCATGTAAATTGGCTGAGGGAAGGATAGTGAATATTTACATTGACAGCAGATATGCATTCGGGGTTGTACGTAATTTTGGAACCCTGTGGAAACACAGGGGCTTCTTGACCTACACTGGAAAGCCCAACATACACTGTGGCCTGTTTCTGACACCTGGAAGCGGTCCTAACGCCTCAATCAATCGCTTTCTGTAAATGTGAAGCCCACACGAAAAATTATGATTCCCTTTCTCAAGGCAATGCTAATGCAATCTCAGCCGAAACAACGGCAGCCCAGCAGCCACCAGGTGATCAGTTCACATGTGTATGTCAAATATTTATAATGCAAAGCAGACTTATGGGAGTTACAGTCGGAGGAGTTACAGTCCTCCACGCCGGAGGAGAAGCGTGAATTGACAACGGCAGGGTGCAGAATGAGGGAATGGGTGTGGTGCTGCCCCATTGGTAAACCCTGTCTACCGCGATCATTATTCCCATTCTATGCCAAATAACATAGGGAGGACCATGTGTCAAAAGGGGGGATGTACGACAGTATTTCGGCGCATTGGGTACACTATGGGATTTGCTCATTACTTCGAAAAATATTGTGAATGATGTGTTATCTGTGCCACTAATAATATGGGGCAGGGAATACAGATGAGTCAGGCAGAACACGCCCAATCCCAAAGACCCTTTGAACATTTACAGATGTATTTTATTGCACTAATGCCATCGAAGGGAAAAGGCATTCTATGGTAATAGTTGACATATTTTCCAAATGGGTGGAACCTCTCTCGACGTCGAAAGACGAAGACGTTGCAGGAGCCAAGGCTTTGCTAACTGAAATAATTCCGAGATGCGGAATTCCTGAATGGCTTAGCAGCGACAATGTGACACCATTTTCGAGGAGAAAGTGAGGACTGCAGATGCTGGAGATTAGAGCAGAAATTTTGTTGCTGTAAAAGCGCAGTTGCTCTTCAAAGGTTCGGGATAGAGTTGTTGGCCGGAGGGGCCCGTTTCCACACTGCAAGTAATCTAATGTAATCTCATCCTCATAGTCGTCTGTTATCGGTTTTATATTAGGTCTTCAGCCAATTCCTGTATTGGGCGGCTTACCAAACAAAATCTCTAACCGCCCAATATTGGGTATTTGTCTCCTTCTAGATCTCATATAATTTAGCACATTTGAAAGTGCCATTGTCCATGTCACGCCGAGTTCTCCACAACGTTTGTCAATTTATCTTTTAAGGTAGCATTTCTCTTTGCACTGCCACCGCTGGCTGGTTGGTAGGCACAGTGTTGTCTCACATTTATTCCCAAGTAATAACTGATCTGCTCGAGGGCAATATTGACAAATGGTGTCACATTGCTGAAAATGTGTTGCTGGAAAAACGCAGAGGTCAGGCAGCATCCAAGGAACAGGAGAATCGACTTTTCGGGCAAAAGCCCTTCTTCCTGAAGAGCCACGTTGATACACGCCAGCCATTGCAGACGTGTAGCTGGTCTTGAAGAGACATCGGACAACCCCAGAACCAAATAAGAGCAAGTAATGATTAAAAGACTAATACAAATATGGGGCTGCCCTGGCAGGACGATTCGTGAAGGCAGGGGAATCTGGAATACATCCACAGATGCTAGTCTTAACCAAGGATGTTAAGCTGACGTTTACATGAGACACATGGCCGTTTAGTAACCAGTACGACTATAAATGGGACAATAAATATTTATGCAGGGATCCTTATGGCCACAGTGATTGGCACTCAGTAGAAGCCACCACGGCTGCAGGGACACCTGACACAGGATATAGGTATTCTATTGTCAAGGAAGGAGATGCCATGGCACGGGTAATAATAACAAAGACGTAGAAGAGGGATGAGGAAGCCTGGTGGTGTGGAATAGATAGAACCTTCTCCGATATATATGGCGAATATTGTGGTACAGACCCTCCCCCCGCGAAATACATGACAGGAAATAGTAGCACCGGGGCACAACAACCATCCAAACCAAATAATGCACCAAACACCAAGCAGAGCAGAGCGTATTAATGTCACGCCAGAACCTGGAGGGAGTTGGTCGGGAGCGAGTCTAACTCGGTAGTGGAATTGGCGCTTTTTGTGATAAATTGTGTAAATGCGATGTGAGTAGGTTGGGAGGTGTGAAGGGCTATCGCTAGATGTGAAAGGAACAGAGCGTCTGCCTTGGCACTAATACAACACCTGAGATTAGAGATTGGCTACCATTGTTGGATATGTTTGCACACAGCCCAACGATAGACTGGTGAACAAATAACAGAGAGCTTGTCAAGAAATGCTAACTGCCTGCTTCCACGGGCAGCGACTAATCTGACCCTGATAGGGGGACCAATTAGGGCAAATCTCGCGCCACCACCCGAACATAAGGCTAACTGCAGTCCCAATGCTGACACCCTTCCAACCACATCCTTCAATAGAGTGGAAGGCAAGGGAGCAACTTTCATTTGCACACATCAGGGGAGACTACATTTGGGATTCTCCCAGTGTCATGCAACGCTGTTCTTGAACAATGACTCTTGCTCCGCAACCTACGCAAGTGGTAGGATTTTACACATTACTTGATCCTTTATCAATCATTATGATGGCGGGTATAATATGGGCCTGTGCAGAGAAAGGATACCACCACCGCCTGGGATGGAAGCGGTGCTGCTACCCCGCGGTAATGTCTACTGGCACGACAGTGTTCGTCCCAAATGCCAGGAGCGGCCGACAAGAAGTGACATCCCGCAGAATTGGAATGTGTACACACTCGCAGACCCCTGGACTACAGTAGGAGCGACTATTGGGTGGTCTATTCTCTTGTGAGCAGGGGAAACGTTGGCAATAAACTTGATGAATAGTCTCGCATACAGTGTATTCCTGCCAGCAAATGAGACGGAGGAAGGTCTGACGCTCAGTAATACTGAGTTAACGATAGTAAAGGAAACAGTGATACTAAATCGATGACTAGTAGACATACTGAGCGCGAGACAGGGGGCGATTGCAAAATGTTCGATACCTCAAGCTGTATTAATATTCATGTCAGCGCGTTCCATCTTCAGAATGCAGTTACTGAGACCGCAATTATCCTGTTCCAGTTTTACTTTACCAAAATACAGGCTGAGACTTCGATTGTGCAGAGATGAGGACATCCGGATGCCAGAAAGTGCAAACTCATCCAAATCACCAGGAAACAGTTTTGTTTGTGGATACACACAACGTAATTTTGCAGCCTGGACGAAAACAGGAAAATGGGAATGGAACCCAGCCCATGATTGTTTTTACCCCACGCAGATTGTTTTGTCTCTTATTGTCTCTGTCTTGAATCCATCCTGTGACTGACAGACTCGAATTAGTCTCCCCAGAGACAAGCGTAGTACTGAACCTTTGAAGCAGGAAGGGAAAGGCCAAGTTGAGCAGAGTTGAGACAATGAATTGAAGAAGGTAGGAATGAGGGGATCAGAGAAAAAAGGGGGCCTGGAGGGTGATGGCGATAGATCGGAGCGGAGTGTGGAGCTGTTTAATGTGAAGGAAGATAGACAGGGAGGTCAGTCAAGAGGGCGGAGCCGGGTTGGAGGCGCTAATCTGCGATGGGAGGATATGGAGGTGAAATGAGGAAACTGGTGAAGTTAACGTTGATGCCGAGTGTTCAGAGGGCCCCATAGAGGAAGATGAGGTGTTCTTCCTCCACTCCTCGAGTAGCCTGTATTTGATGGTGGGCGATGCCCAGTACTTGCATGGACTTGGAGTGGGAAGGGGAGATGAAGTAGTCAGCACAAACATGGTGGAATTGTCTGATGCATGTTTCCCAGAGATGTCCTCCGCAACACTCTGCGTTTTCCCGTCCTGTCTCCCCAGTATCATGGAGACCGCGTCGAGAACAACAGATGCGGTAAATGACGTGGTTGCATGATCATGCAAATCTCTGCTGGATATGTATAGATCCTTTGGGGCGGTGGAGAGAGGTAAGACAGTTGTTGAAGGTGAATGTCTTTCAACTATTGCGGTGGCAAGGGTAGACCTGGTTTAAGCCTCCTATTCTCCAAGGAGAACTGACCTAATTTTCCAATCTAACTCTCCAGCTGACATTGTATATACGCTGCATCATTCACATCACCCTGTTCAGCTCTGTCTCAAATAACAAGGCCGTGATCATCACCAACTGCTCTGGGGCTAAAAGCAAAACAAGAAATTGCTATTAAAAGTCACCAAGTCTGACAGCAGCAGAAACAGCAGCCTTCAGCTCTTAAGAACAATCACTGGATCCAAAAGGTTCACTCCCAACAAATGGTGCCGGACCTGCTCAGTTTCCCAGCAATTTCTGTGATGTCTCTCAGATCTGCAACATCTGCAGTTCTTTGTCAAACAGAAAACAGACGTTGACCCATTGAAGGGAATATTTGATCAGGTAATCGTTCACATCATCCATACAGAAAGATGGGATGGAGCATTGGATCATAAAATTCTTACAGTGCAGAAACAGGCCAGTCGGCCCAGCATGCATCCCAACAATACTACCTTCTACTCTATTCCTGTAACCCCGCATTTCTCATGTTTAACCAACATAACCTACACTCACCTGGACACTTATGACTATTGAGCATTGCAAATCCAAACTAACCTGCGCATCTTTGGACTGTGTGAGGAAACTGGAGCACCCGGGGGAAACTCACGCAGATAAGGGGAGAATGTGCAAACTCCACACAGACAGTCGTCAGTCCGACAGGTATCTGGGTAACTGGATAGGTTTCAAGAGGGAGTGCAGGCTGGCGTGTGAATGATGGGCCGAAAGCGTGATGTCAGTATCGTAAAGGCTCCACAGTAACATGATTCCCTACACCCAGCATTCAACACAGTTTGCATTTTGTTTTAATCCGTCCTATTATTATCACTATTCTGAGTGATATGTATAGAGGGAAGTTGTTTGTGCATTCACTTAGATCAGTGTTTCGATGGGTCAGGAGCAACATCCAAAACAACAACTGGCGGATGGAGAATTGAATTCCCCCTCCGAATCTGCCGAGGACAAGCAGGACCAGGAACCTCTCTATCACCATTTACTTACCACACAACGCCTTGAGGAAAAACGCCTGATTTTCTGCATCTGGAACCTACAACCCCAGGGCATCAATGTGACTTTACTATTTGCCTGATTTCCACCTGCGACCACCTTAACCCAGTACCCAACTATCCGCGCCACCTTCCTCTACAACGAATCACCTTTACCCCCACCTCCATCCATCTATTGCGCTCTCAGCTATCTTGTCCATAGCCCCACTCCCTCCCATTTATCTGTCCACGCTGGACGCTCCAAGTCTCATTCCTGATGTCCTGTCTTTTGCCCGAAATTATTAATTCTTCTGCTCCTCAGAGGCTACCTGACCTGCTGTGCTTTTCCTGCCCTACTCTAACCTTGACTCTGATCTCCAGCATCTGCAGTCCTCACTTTCACCTCACATGACTGAATTCCTGCCCCTTACAGATCGAATTGTGTCTCGCGTTTTCATCATGAATTTCATTATGTTTAAGATATATTTATGCACTTCTGAGCATGTTATGAATTTGAACAGAACAATGCCTCCTTTCTCAGTGAACAAACAGAATATCAAGGAGACGGATTGAATAATGTCTCCTCTCACAGAAACAGGAATAGTGAGAAGTAATTCTCGCTGACATAAACACAGGCCAGTCAGAGGAATCTGATAAGGTCATGCAACATCTGCTGAGAGAAGGAAAAGGTTAGCTCATGTGTTCTGAGAGTAGGGGAATTCAGCAGAGCGGTAGGAAGTTAGAAAAGTAATAATTACTGAACAATTGGAATGGGGATAACGCGGAAGATAGAATGAGGGATCTACACAGTCTGTTTAAAATGTTCAGTCTGTTCTAGTACTCAATCTAATCAAAGATAGATTTAGAATTTTTACCCAGTTTCATGTCCAATCCACATATCCCGTGACGCCCTGAGACACCAGCAATCTAGATCTTCCAATCTGAAATGCACTCAGTGAGGTTGCATCAGCAATCGTCAGGGACAGAGAATATTAAAAACTCAGAGGCCAAGCAGTTAATCGCGCTCTCCTCATCTCATTCCGAAATAACCTGCCCCTTACCCTGAGAGTGTGTCAATAATAGATAAAAGATCTGCGAATGGTGTAACTTTAACACTAACTTCTCTTCACAGAATCTGCCAGACCTGCTGAGGTTTTCTGCAACTCCTGAGACTGTGTTATCGTGTTTCAGATACCCAGGCCCACAGGATGCATTTCTCACCATCTACCCTATGAAGCCTGTTCAGAATTTGGCACATTCAAATGAAATCGTATTTCAATTTTCTAGAATATGGACACAAATTATTCAAAAGCTCAGCACTGGAGCCCTTGGGTTCCAAATAGTGACCTTTTTTGGTATTATTAATGTGTTTGGTTCATTGCCGCTGGGTTACCACGTACTACTCAGATATAATTGTTCTGACGCAGTTGACGATGAGCTATCGTTTTGAACTGCTGCCATTCATTTTTTCCAGATAAACCCATATTGTTGAAAGTGATGGAGTTCCAGGATTTCCAATCAATGGCACTTGTGGAACTGAGAAATTTTTCTGAGCCAGGGCGGCGAGTGGCTGGATGTGGAATTGTCAACTGGTGTCCTGTGTCTCTGCTGTGCTCAGTCTTCCACGCGATAATGCCGTGGTTCTGGAAGCTGCTCTGTGAGAAACTTTGTGGAATTTCTACAGTGCATCTTGTCTATGGTACACTCCACTGCGACTGAGTCTGGGTGGTGGAGACAGAGAATGTTTATGACTGTTGTGCTGAGCAAGCTGCACTGCAATTTAATTCTACCTCATTATGGAGAACATACCTACTTTCCGTTATCATCAACGCATTTCGCAGCTGGACATCCAGTAATTACACAGATGTGGTATACAAGTCTGTCAGTTGCTCAAATGCCCACGAACATTTAACTAGATTCACCTTTTCACGAATATTATGCTGAGAGACCTCACGCGATTATTCCACTATCCCATCAACATTTCATCTGTAAAAACTGGGAACGAGCTGATGGACACAGATTGTGCTTCAGATGGTTAGACACAGCGCTGTGTCAGTTACTGCACACTGATTCACTTTGGCTTTATGCATGTGTTTTTCTGAATATGGGTGTGTGCATTATCGTGTGTTCCTGTCTCTGTGATTCTGTGTGTGTCTGCCCATCTATCTCTGTCTGACTATCTGTGCCTATGTGAGTGTGTTTGTGTCTCATTGTTTGTATTAGTGTGTGTCTCCATGTTTATGTATCTCTGTGTCTCTACTCTGTGCAACGGGCACTCTGTTCTCTTCGGGATTGTAACAATTGAAACGGGGTTTAACCCCCAATCTATCTGTGTGTGTGTGTGTGTGTGTGTGTGTGTGTGTGTGTGTGTGTGTGTGTGTGTGTGTGTGTATGTGTTTTGTCCCTATCTCTCTGTGTGTGTGACCCAGGTGTGTGAATGTCCTCTTTATCTGACATCCAGGATTGTTTAATGAAACTTTCATATTTGGAAATCCCAATGTTATTTTGACTACAGTCCCTTAGTAGAATTGTATTTGTTTTCAGCCAAGTACTCCTCTACGCTGGATCTGATTATTTGATTCAACATCGTTGTCCACAGCCTTGGACACAAATCGGGAGAATTTAAGTGCCAACAAATATTTGGATGGTTTGGCAATTATGACCAGGGCTTGAGCCGAGGGAGGTGAGGACGTTTTACTGTGATCGTACAGGAGATATGGACACCATGAAGCATCTCCAAAAGGTGAACAGATGAATGTGGCAATTCACAGATATTCTGGGCGAGCAGAGCGAAACAGGAAGACACACTGAATAAGTGACAGAGAGTGAGAGAAGGTTTTTGGGATTTCCAACAGCCATCCGTTCAAGTCAGTCTTGATTTAAAATTTGAGTATATTATTGCTGAAACTAGTTTAAAATTAATTGTGAAGAGGAAGTAAGCTGCTGTCACATAGATCGATGCAGCGATGGTAAATGAATGGGCAAAGAATTGTCCATTCCAATATAAAGTGGAGAGTGTGATATTTGTCAGGAAGAATCGACAGAGACTTTAGTTTAAATGGGGAGATGTTATATGACTCTGACGTAGAGAGGGATCTGTGTGTCCTGGGGTATCAAAAACATTGAGTTAATCTGCAGGTGCAGCAAGGTATTAGCAAGGCAGAGAAAATTTTTTTTCGTTTGTTCATTGGATGTGAGCATCACTGGCTGGGCTCAGCATTTATCCCTCATTCCCATAAGCCCTTGAGAAGGTGGTAGTGAACTGCCTTCAGAACTGGTGTGCTCCATAAAACTTTATTTTTGGGGAAACTGAATGGAGTAGAAATTAAACTTCAGCTTTTTGTATTCCCAGTCCCAATATTAAACTTAGCTGTTTGGGTGGCACGGTGACTCCGTGGTTAGCATTGATTCCTCAGAGTTCCAGAGACTCGTGTTTGATTCCATGCGACTGTTTATGTAGTTTTAAAGCTCTCCCCGTGTTTGCGTGGGGTTCCTTAGGATGATCTGGTTTGCTTCAACATATGCAGGTTAGGTAATATTGGCCATGCTAAATTGCCCATAGTGTTCAGACATGTGTAGGTTAGGTGCATTAGTCAGTGAAATGCACAGTGATAGGGCAGGGGATTTGCATACCGCTGGAATTATATATTCATTTACTCTAGACTGAGTTAGAGACTGGAATTCCATGTGTTGTCAGCGAGCTGATGTACAGTAGAACAAATAATCTAAGCTAATTGAGGGCTTCAATTCATAGAGCAGGGAAAGAATAGGCAAAAAACCCAGAAATTGCTGATAAAAGCTCAGCAGTTTTGGCAGCGTCTGTGCAAAGAAACCAGAGACTTCGTATCCGGTCACCCTTTATTTGAAGCAGACCTGAAAATTTAACTCTGATTTCTTTTCACAGATGCTGCCAGACCTGCTGAGGTTTTTCAGTGACTTTTGGTTTTGTTTCTGATTGACAGCATCTGCAGTTTTTTCAGATTGTACTTATGAGAGGATGGGCTTAAGTTCAGAGTAAAGCTGTCTCTACACTTCAGCTTTTCTAACTCCCAGACCATGTTCACCGTGGAAGTAGATGATGACTAAGTCAACACCTACCCTCACACTGTCCCTATCAAACACACTTAGCATACTTATATCACCGGCTTGGAGGCAGAGTATGGTTCACTGTACACTTTCTCCACCTAAACCTCCCAGGGTCTGGAAGAATAGGGTTACATACAATGTACAGATATGTCCACTAACACTCCCGTTTCAAAGGAACCTCTGTGTTAGATTACAGAGTAAAGCTGCCTCTACAGTGTCTATCACAAAATTTTTACATAGCTCATACACACAGACACACTATCATGAAGTCACACATGTTGAGTCTCACACACACAGTAGAGCGTTACAAACTCCCTATCTCAGAATCTCACACTCGAACACAAGCTCTCACTCAAACTATCTCAGCCACCAACTCTCAGTCAATCAGTCACAGACATCTCAAAGCCACACTCGCTCGTTCACATACACAGTAACTCTTTCACAAATATATACTAATGATTCAGAATCCGAGAGGCTTGCTTAATGGTAAATCGATTTCTTTATTTTTAGAGAACACAAAATTTGAAGGCCAGTTTTACAGGCTGGCCCTTGATGCCTGTTTTCTGGATAAAATACATCTTACTCCACGCTAAATCTCTGACAGATTCTGAACAAGACAACGGACCAACAATTCAGTAGCTGACCTGTCATATTCCGAGCGTATTTTCCTCTTGAAGTTTGGAAAGTGAGACAGACTTTTAAAAATATCAGGGCACGGGCTTTAAACGGATTCTGGAATCTGCATTTTAATCAATGGAAACTTTGTAACTGAGTTGCCCATATCCTGCTTTTGTAAATTAACATTTCTACAATGTAGGAATGTATGAATGTCACCTGCGCTGACAGAATTCGGACTCAAACTGAAGCTTCTCTGCTCCTGCATCCAGTTTAACATTGTACCATTTGGTTTAGATTATCCCTCCACGAGCATCGGAAATGCTTCAAATCATATCTCAGTTTATTTAATCTGCAGGAGGCCGAGGGATAGAGTCATACAGTCATAGCGATGTACAGCATGGAAACAGACCCTTCAGTCCAACCCGTCCATGCCGACCAGACATCCCAACCCAAACATGTCCCACCTGCCAGCACCTGGCCCATATCCCTCTAAACTTTTCCTGTTCACACACCTATCCAAATGCCTCTTAAATGTTGCAATTGTACCAGCCTCCACCACATCCTCTGGCAGCTCTTTCCATACACGTACCACCCTCTGCATGAAAACGATGCCTCTTAGGTCTCCTTTATATCTTTCCCCTCTCACCCAAAACCTATGACCTCTAGTTCAGGACCGCCCGACCACGCGGAAAAGGCTTTGTCTATTTATCCTATCCATGCCCCTCATAATTTTGTAAACCTCTATAAGGTCACCCCTCAGACTCCGACGCTCCAGGAAAAACAGGCCGAGCCTGATCAGCCTCTCCCTGTAGCTCAGATCCTCCAACCCTGGAAACATCATTGCAAATCTTTTCTGAACCCTTTCAAGTTTCACGACATCTTTCCGATAGGAAGGAGACCAGAATTGCACGCAATATTTCAACAGTGACCTAAGCAACGTCCTGTACATCCGCAGCATGTCCTCCCAATTCCTGTACTCAATACTCTTACCAATAAAGGAAAGCATACCAAACGCCTTGTTCACTATCCTATCTACCTGCGACTCCACATTCAAGGATAATGTATAAAGTGTAAGATGTGTTTTAATCTGCCAAACCAGGACAAATGATTGCAAAAGTGTCAGTTGGCCATTATAGGTTTGTTTCAGTAGCTATTTCATGTCAACACAGCGCTGACAGCGACCTTATAAAAAGGGAAAGGCAAGAACGGGTTGGGGACTTGGGAGTCCACATGCAAATAAATGCAGCTTGGATTTACAGAACTATAGCTGGACGGCACGGGTTCAATGGCCATGGAAATGACACAAGCTCAGGAATGTATCACTGGAATTCAGAATGGTCTAATACGATGAAAGTCTGAGAGTCAATGACAGGAACTGCAGGATTAGATAGGGAGAAAATAAAGTTGTTGCTTCTGGAGTCAAAAAGTAAGCTCAGTGTCGAGTAATGTAACAATAGAATGGAACTCTTTGTAAACCCAGGCCACGTTCAGCATGAGATTAGGTTTTGTTCAAATCACCCGACACTGTCCCCATCAATCTCTCATAGAAAAGCGTCGCATTAGGTTAAGTACAGATTAAAGCCCAAATACACTGTTCCCATCAACGACTCACAGGTCAGGAACAGCACTGAGTTAGAGAAAGAGTAAAGCTCCCTTTGTATTTTCCACATCAAACTCTCCCAAGACAGGGACAATACTGTGCCAGACAGTAAACAAAACATCGTCCATATAACCAGAAAATGACTGCATTCCATCTGCTGCCTTGCCTTGTCTGGGCCACAGACTGAAATCCGAAACATCTCCAGGACTATCTTATCCTGTACCTGTGGTTGTGGCTCTCTGTCTGTGCCTGTAACTCTCTCTCGGTTTCTGAAATTACCTCCCACTCCCTCGATAATGCTGAATAAATTTCAAAACCGTTCAATTACCTTTAAAACATTTTAGGATACCCTTAAGATATTTTTTACAGTGTCTATAAATATCCAACCTCACCTTACTTGCGGATATCCAGTGTAATTCCTCTACATTTCTCTCGACCGTAAATCACAAAGCAAGTTAACATCCAGGGTCCGTGAACAATCCGGAAGTTCCATGAAGTGTCTGTCTTTATTGTATGCGATTGGCCATTAACAGTAAGGAAGCGTTCCTATGATTTTCTTTCACTGAGACGCTATTAGGAATCCTGAGGACCACTTTGATTCTCAGACTGACTGTTCGTCGTCACTGCAAAGAAAAATCACATTTTCATGATGCAGAAGTATCTGAACGAAAACAACTACTGATGTGCTTCGCCAATGTAATCACTGATACTTTTTAGGATGAGATTATCAGGAGGACATTTAGCTGACAGAAACCAGGAGCAGGAAGAAGCCATTCATCCCCTCCAGCCTGCTCTCCCCTTCAATGTGATCATGCCTGATTCTCTGTCTCAACGCTATATTCCCAATTTCTCTCCAGACGGCGTGGTGGAGAATGGTACAATTAGAACAATTGCTGCACGTTTGCTGGAGGAATCGAACAGAAACTGAATGATCCCGATGAAAATGGTGAAACGTTATTAAACATTACCATTCGAGGGATTTATGGTATCAGTAATTTAACTGACAGTGGAGTCAATGATGTGGAGGACAATTGATACAGAACAGTTCAGTGCAGGTCCTTCAGCCCTCGCTGATGTGCTGATCGGTTAATCTACTTTAAAATCAATCTAATCTGCATAATCTACCTTCCATTTGCCTATCGAAGAGTCGCGTAAACATCTGTAATGCATCTGATTCAACTACCACCGCCACAGAGTCTGGTCAGTGCATAGAAAGAACTTACTTCTCATATCCCCGAAACCTTCCTCCAATCACTCTAAATTATGCCCCCTTAAAAAGACATTTTTGTACTGGGAAGAAGTCTCTGGCTATCCGCTCTGTCTGTGGCTCTTATCATCGTATACACCCCTATCAATTCACCCGCATCCTTCTTCACTCCAGTGAGAAAAGCCCTCGGCCCCTCAATCTAACTTCATAAGAAATGGTCTCAAGTCCAGGAAGCATGGTGGTAAATCTTCTCTGCAGCGTCTCTAAAACTTCTGCCATCAGGATCAATCTAGTCAGATTGCAGATTTTAAAAAAAATCTGTGACTGATTCTGAACAAGCTTCACGTGGAATATGCTTTAGAAATCTCAATCCCTCAGATAGTTTGGGGCTTTGCCATGTCAGAGTGTGATTTTGATTAAGTCCAGGAAATGTCTATCCCCCACGCTCATTGCGTGACTGTTTTGTTCTTTATGACAAACAGAAAGGTCTCGCCTCTATTGTGTCTGTTTCACTGGAATTCTGTGCATCATATTAATTGGCCACGAACAATAAGGAAGTATGGCTCTGACTAGTTCATTGTGAGAATATCAGGAATGCTGTGGACCACTTTCATCCTCAGACCGACTAGAAATTGTTTCTGCATGTGCCCTCCTAAATTCTGCTACTCTACACATCCCTGCTTCCTGCATTGTCAATGTGTGTCATCTGCACATTCTGAAGACATGTCCTGTGTTCTGGAGATTGACAGTGAGTATTGACAGCTCGATGTCCACAACAAAGACTCCCAAGCCAAGCATCAGCATGCTGACATCTCTTGATGTCAGTGACCAAGTCCTCATTGACAAAGTGGGAGGTAGAGATTCAGAAACTGAATAACTGTGACACTCTGTTCTGTCCATTGATTCTCCACCCCTCAGTGAAATTTAAATAATGACCTAGTTTCCGGTTAAAAGCGTCAGTTGGAGCAGCCTCCATTAGAACTCCAGCAAGTACCTCCACACAAACGCCAAGCGTTGTGTGAACAAAAAAAACATCTCTTGCAACGTATCTGTTACTTTTGCAGATAATTTCAGACTGTGTTGTCTCTTTCTTCAACCTTGTATTCGGGGAACAGTTTCTCCCAGAGGGCTCATGATTTTTGAAAATCCCATCAGGTTCCAAATGTGAAAAGTTTCATTCTTTCCAATCCATCCCCATGATTGAAGGTGCTGACCCAGGGACAAATGCACACAATGTTCCAATAATCTTTAGTGGTTAAGGAAGTGAGCTCATCTCTACTACCTTGTCGGGAGGAATAATTGACAGCACAGCCAGTGAAAGCCACATTCTGAATGAATAAATCCAGGTGACCTTCTGACAGCCGTCTTGGTAGCTCAGCGTCACTCCCTTCTTCAGCTATTCTTTGCCCGAACACAATGAACTCAATGCTGCACGCTGTACTGGACTGCAATGCCTGGAATTGTGCTGTCCGGCCAACTTCCTGAAACTTGGATTAACTATGATTATCTCTTGCCATTCTGATATGACTGAAGTCTGATAAATGCAGTGAATCTTTACCATTTCATATACAAACCGAAGGAAACAATTTGACAAACCACATCTGATCGGGATGTAAAATAAAGCACGATGTAATGTATTGCATTGCCGGGTCATCAGATCATGATAACAGCATCAATATAACAGAGTGATGAGATAAGGAACCTGACCAAGAATATCAAACTGTCCTAACTCTGGTTATCTGCCAATAAGCTTGTTCTTTTAAGACCAGATGCCATGCATTGTACCCAGACTCTTTTCGATGCAGGCCCTATCTGCCCATTTACTGCAATATAGTTTACATTGAATCAACAACATTTGTTATTTTTCGAGCATGCAGGAGAATTTACCCCGTCAAGTCTTTATCTGACATACTCTAGATGTTATGTGCCCTTGCTGCAGATACAAATATCATCGTTCAGTTGAAAATGTCACCAATAACAATGTGATAGAGTCTGCATTAAGTCCAATGGCCTGGATATTCTGACTGTGATTGCAACTCCAATCATTTTATGGTGTAAGGTGTTTGTACAGGCCTTGCTGTTATAACATTCTGCTTTAACATCACCACAATTTTGCAGTACTGATTAATGAATTGGGAATGTTACTCCTACAGCACAAAGTTTTAAATGGTGTGTCTTAACTGTCATATGATTAAAATGCCAACACTTTAAGCGGTTTGGAAAGAGCAATTTTTCTATACCTCAGGATTGTACAGGAACGCACCCATCGTGTTATATAAGAACTGACTGTACTGAGCTCCAGACGTCCAGCTGGAAATTCGATTCCAGTCCCGTCAAAAATACAAAGTACAATCGAAATGAACACATTTTTCTTCAATTCAGGTTTATTGGGGAAAGGCAAGCCATGTCATTCTTTGCAGGAGTGTATAGTGTCTGTGATTTTAACACCCAGATCCAAAGCCAAACCCCGACAGCCGCTGTGAAAGAATGCATATCTAGGCAATTGTGGGGTCAGGAGGCAGTTTGTTCAGGAGTTAGAGTGTCATAAAAGTGGTTATGGGAGGCTGGAGTTGAGCGGTGTTGGGGATGTGGGGCTGGTGGCCTGGGGGGTTGGGCGAGTTGGAAGGATTTAAAAAATGGCAGGGTGTGCAGAGCGAGATGTTGGGCATGTGTCGAGGGCTGCACATGGTCGAAGTGACTATCCAAATGTTGTTCGGTGGGAGCAATCTTTTTCTCGTATTTCCTGGCCAACGACTAACTTTCCGAGTCGAACCCTCCAAATGGTCCAAATTTAGTGAATTATTTAGGAAGGTCTCCCCATCAGTGTCTTCAGGTCCCCAGTTGACTACCACAGAGTCTATGTCCAGGTGTTTGCAAGGGCCTGACATGCAACGCCAGCCTGTGCTTCTCCAACAAATACCTGACCACTGGAATGGTTCCTTTCCGACTGAGTTAAGGCAGAGAAATATTTATATTCTTCAGTGTAATTCTCTGGTTGCACAATCCACTAGGATCTTCTGTAAATGACACTCTCCATTAGGTGTTCGGCAGTTTATCAGGTATTCGTTAAGTATTTATTCGACCCTTTTGAATGGCTGGATCTAACCCAGTGGAAGAGTTCCTATCCTAAACACATGCAGGTTCAATTCCCAAGCAAAGCCACAGGGCACAGGTGTCACATCGGTTACCTTGGAACTGGCTGTCCAAGCTCTGTGTGTAAATGTCAGTGTCCCCCTGTGCAGCCTATAGTGAGGCTCACAGTGACTCCTTCCTGGTCGTGCCTTTCCCATTGGGGAGCAATGAGACATGGAGAATCTACAGAGGCAGCGCGGTGGGCCTGACCACTGAATCTCATCACCCTGCGGCTGTGTCTCTGACCTCACAATGGGAGATAAGCCTCTCTCAGCTCGAGCTGGAAATTCAACAACAGCCAATAGCATTTCCCCCTTGGAGAACAGCCGCGCAAACGGGATGGAAGTTAAATCAGAGAAAGTTGCTCAGATACAGACAGCAATGGGGCGAGAAGCTGAAGTTCTCATGTGTCCAAAATCACGTTGGGTTGCAGAGATTACAGCGACTCTCGCTGTCTTTTGCCATTTAAACTGAACTGATTGCACTGGGATCTGAATTATGAAAATTAAATCCTGGAAAAATACTAAGTGTCAATTAGGGAGAAACTGGACTTTATATTCCAACATCAATAAGTTTTTAGCGTAAATTTTCATGAATCCTAATCATAATTTACTTATTTTATTGCAAATTAACAAATACTCACAATCTGCTGTAGACACTTATTCTGTCTGAGTTCCATCTGCTTTCTTCAGAAATTAAAAAAATGCCGCAATTAAAAGGATTTAGTGACAAAGAACAAAGAGGGGAACCGGAGGGAACGAAAACAAAATGGAAGTGCAGGAGTGATTAGATAACAAAATGATAAGGTGCAAAACAGAACCTCTGCATCCCAAATTTCTTTCCCAAAGTTGCTTGGAATTACAAAGTAATAGGTCAGGAATGGAGTTTGTGGTGGAATTGAGCATAAGTGCCAAAGTGTTGCTGAAAGCTATGCAATACTGTGACCGGGATTGGAATCAGGTTGTGTGGCCACGGGGTCAGGGGAGGAAAAGACTTGAATGCAATATTGTCATTTCTGGTCAATTAACGGTCGGTCAACAGGGGGCGTCGTTCAATAAATCTGGACAGAGATTGTTCCGGTTAAGAGAAGGCAGCAATCATATGTAAAGGCTGTTAACCAATACTTTCAAATAACAGCTCTGGAGAGAGATTGGCTACTAACAAACATTTACCATCAATTAGATTCACGTTGCTCCCTGAATCATTAATGTTCCTGCAGGCTGCTTGGGTATAGGAATAGTCCCTGTTTTATCAAGGCTGGAGAAAGTCAATCAGTCAATGTGGGCAAGTTCAGGTAGAGATTACTGAGGTGGTGAGTACGCATGGGGACCCTGGTTAATTTGAAATAAAGGGATCAGTGAGCGGTCATTTTCTGGAAGGGTTACAAGGTTAAACTGAAGAACTTACATGTGGCCAGAGATGAAAGTGAAATTGAAAGCAAAACACATCATACCCAGCCATTGGCAAATCCATGGCAGCAGACTGTCCTTCCAATATGTCAGGGTACGGAGAATCCAGTGTGCCCTGACAGGGTAGATCAGCTGCTGACGGCAGTAACTGGATAATGGGGAGTGGAGGTGTTTCGGGGAAGTGGGGGTTGGGTGCCTCACAGGCACTTCCCGTGACAAACAGCAGCTCCTCATCCTCTCTGAAAATTACACCAGAATCAGCGCAGAAAGCTCTCAGGTTGTCGGCACCCTCTCGTCTTCAAGCAATTAGACGAGAGCCAGAATGAGCAAAACCAATGGAAAAAAAACAGATCCCAGCTTGACATTACTTCAGCTGTCAGTGCAGAGGTACGACATCATAGCATCCGCATTTTTAAAGAAGGTCACCTTGAAGATCTTAAATTTCACAAAAATTACATGTCACCGTGGTGTTTCGGCATTTTCAATTAATTCTGGTGGGATGCATGACAACTCAAATCCGCCAATTTTGCACCTCACTGGGAGCAGCAAGTCAGTGAACTGTCTACAGAAAGGGGCTGTTGGAAAAAAGGACAAGTCGGGATCGAGAAGAGCGCAGACAGGTGAATTGGAGCATGACCAAGATATCAGGTGCTTACCTGGTCAGAGGGTTCAGGGCTGTGTGAAACTACTGCCCGCAGCATGGAATAATGGACGTCTGGGTTCTCTCATGTGTGACCCTCAAAGGAACGCTGGATACTGGCATTAGTTTAAACAAGGTCTGCCGGGACAGGATGGCGACTGGGCAAGAGTCTGAAATAATGGCAGCATCAGTCGCAGTGGCAGGTCCAATGCTGAAGTTAATGGGTTAGGAGAGTGGGTCTGTTATGTGTCCTCCTGAAAACCCTACAGTGGAGAGGGTCTTGCAACTCATGTAATTTTCTGAGTCGGGAGCCGCAGACGGTTGGACAGACCCAGAATCCACCACAAAAGAAATGAGCAACTCCGGACCACCTCCACATCCATCATCAGAATTTCAGACGGGGCGTTTGAAAGACGTATTGAGATCGCCTGTGAAATCTCCCTCTCACGACAGTTAGTTAGTTTCTGGGGCACGAGGGAATGTGATCAGCCACAGTGTAGGCAGTCTGTTGAAACTGCCTCTGTTGTGTGGTGGACTGCTGTCGTGCCTGAGGGTAGAGGGAGAGGGTAGATGGCCCTGGGCAACATTGCCTGAACCAGCACTGTCTCACTCAGTGTTCCAATTTCCCACTGTTCCAGCACTGCCTTCTTTGAATTGCCCTAGCTTGCTGTACTGGCCTGGTTTTGTCCCTGTGGTTGTCGGGTTGCACGAGCCAGTCGAATGTCCCCGTCCGTTTTTATGTAGTGAATACCTATTCCCGTCCAAGTTACTAAGTACAATTAAAGTGTCCGTCCAGCTCGTCGTTTGATTGTGCAACGTGAAAACGTGAGCATATGTAAGGTCTGCACGGCAAGCTCTTCGTTCTCTTCAACTGGAACGCTCGACGAGGAGTCCCAGACCTCCCTAAAGCGGACAATGACATTGAGCAAGTGCTTGGCTGCTCTGCAGACACTGGATAACAGCCCCAAATCGGCGTGCGGCCTTGCACTGGCCTTTATTGCCATCCTTTGTCTCTTTTAGCACAGTGTCTGTCAGTGAACCAGGTGTCACAAGAGAATCTGCAATATTTATTTTGAAGTTCACGAATTTAGATGGCGGCGTGGTCAGCACTGCTACCTCACAGCGCCAGGGTCCCAGGGTTGGTTTCAGCTTTGGGCGACTGTCTGTGTGCAGTTTTCACATTTTCCCCATGTCTGCGTGGGACTCTTCCGTGTGCTCCGGTTTCCTTCTCACAATCACAAAGATGTGCAAGTCAGGTGAAATGGCCGTGCTAAATTGCCCATAGTGGCAGGTGCATTAGTCGGAGGGAAATGGGTCTACATGGGTTACTGTTCCGAGGGTAGGTGTGGACAGGTTATGTCGACGGGCCTGTTTCTACACTGCAGGAAATCAAAACATAAACGCCTCCTCAATATCGTCTTGTACAACTTCGGTCATGGTTGTGGTTGCCCAGCTAGCACATCACACCAGTGGGTGGAATTCCCTGTCCCCGTGGCGTACTGGACGTCCTACGTTGACTGCGAAGAACTGCACTTCGGCTTTCGAGGAAAGACAGAGGGAGCACTCACAGAACACACAAGCAGTGAGTGATTGACAGGTCAAGCAATAAAGGATTACTGAGAGCATATTTGCTGACTGCACTGTAAACAAACACTTGTCTGTTGGATAGTCACACTTCGACGAGACAACTGAAACTGACAAGCCTTGCAGTCAGCAACTGCAAAACAAACAGACACATCCAAAACAAATACTCAGAAACCACAAGACGGGAAAAAAAGTGAACTGGTGGAGCCCCTGTCAATTTCCTTCGAGGTGAGGAATCTCTGAGGATTGATGCGAAAAATTTAATCAGCAGTTTCTCATTCTATTTTTCCAGGCTTCCCTTGCCTGTCCGGCTTTTCCCTGGCTGGATCCGGATCACGGCAAAAGCTCTGGTCGTGATTGATACAATCAAGACACAATCACACATACAGCAGCATGAATCAATTCCAGAATAGGATCGGGTTTCCAGCTCTCTTCGTTGTTATGTGAGAATGCCCCTTTCTTTAGCAGTAATGTGTTACCATTCTTGCTCTCCAGAGATGAGCAGGATATTCTGGTGCATCTTTGGCTGACCTGAGCTTCATGTGGCTTTGATATCACTGGGGTACAAGACTAACCTTCGGGCTTTGGGACAACTGTGTTTATCGGGTCCAGGAATCTTATTGGTAGTTTTTCTTGGGAAGTGTATTCCCTGGTTTGTGAATGACTGGTCATGTATGGTTTCCCTTGTCAGCCTGTTTGGTCAATGTTGAGGCATTTTCGGTGTTCGTTAGATGGCTTGGACAGGCTTGATTTTCTGTGTTCTTATTGGCCATGCTGTGTGTAGGCAAGTTTGCAAGTCATTACGACATTGTTGAAAAATAAACTTAAAGATCTGCTGAGGTTATCAATTCCAACTCGTAATTCAACATCAACCTGTTCACATGGGGACAAGCCACTCGTCTGTTCCATGGTCGGGAAGGTATTCACTCGGGGATCCACCCTAATGGCATCGAAACGACTTAAACAAAGGGAGAGAAGATTTGTCTGCTCTGTTTGGTAAGTGATTATCTTCACAACCCCGCCGAATGTCACCCGATCGAGATGACACTGGAGAAACACCTTTCGTCTGTTCTGTGTATGAGAAGGAATTTATTAAATCAGCAATGCTTCAGATAAACAAGAATCGACACACTGTAGAGAGGCCTGCACTGAGTGTGGAAAGAGATTCACCTGGTCATCTCTATTCAGTGAGCATGAGCACATTCTCACTCGCGAGAAACATTTACTTGCTTCTTGTCTGGGGAGTGATTCACTCGGGTCTCCAATCTCATCAGATATGGACTTGTTCCCACAAACGAGAGAGAATTTTAATGGTCCAACTTTGAAAAGAGCTTTAGGAGTAGCAATGATGTGATGAAACACCAGACAACATATCAGCATCCCTGCAGTGCAGCAACAGGCCCTTCGGCCCAATAAGTCCACACAAACCTTCCAAAGAGCACTCAGACCCATAACCCTCCCTGTATTTTCCCCAACTATTAACCTATGTTATCGGTAATATGACATGACGAATTCACCTAATTGGCGCACTGTTGTGTATTGTGGGATGAAATTTGAGGACCTGGAGGAAACTCACACACACAAGAGGAGAACGTCCAAACTCCACACAGACAGGCCTCCGAGGCTGGAATCGAAGCCTGCCCCTCATGCTCTGAGGCAGCAGTGCTAAACTCTGAGCGTCTGGAGGCAGTTAGTTTGCACTGTGGGTACCAAGGGATTCAATTACTCATTCGCCCGTGTGACAGCCCACTCAGCTTGAATCCGTTTCGCTCAGTTGGCTGGTTTGTTGGCTTATAAAGCAGTGTGATGCTCGCAACGTGGTTTCAAGTTACATCAGTGGTTTGGGGTTAATTTAAAGGTTGTCGTTCATTCAATGTTCTCTGACCTGTGGGCTGGTGTTGCTCTGGTTAAATCACCATCAGCCCCTTCTTTCTTAAATGAAGGCAGCAGACTCTACTGTCTGGTAAGACGGTGCTAGTACAAACATTCCAGTGAGGTCACATGTGAATGCGTTATGGTGTTATTGCATCGAGAATTGAACTGTATTCATTCTGTCAGCAGGGGTTTACTTCATTGGATGTGTTTAATCTCTTCAATTGATCTGGTGGTTAATTGTTCAGTTTTCAATCACAACAAATTCAAAGTCTTTTCCCCCTGATTTCTCTACAATTCGAGGAGACTGGTAGATATCCATTAACTGCCCTGTTCTTCATAATTTCCTTCATTGTTAAGTGTGGATTTGTACTTTAAAATATTTCGATGCATTCAATATTTCTGAATGCTCTTCACATCTAAATGAAGACCTTGTGAAGTTTATTCACTTATATCCGACAAACAACAGTCCCACAGTGTGGGCACAAGATTGTGTTCTCATCAGCGTGAACATGTTGATGAGATCAAATGACGGCCTGAACTCACTCCCTCTGTGAGAACATTGAATGGTTTCTCATCAACGTGAACACATTGATGGTACAGCAGTTCGTGAGAACTTTAAAAGCCTTTTCCAAACTCTGGACAATTAAATGGTTTCTTCTCCGTCTGAACCCACTGGTGAGTCAGCAAGTTACAAAACTGAGGAACTCCCTTTCCACAATCAGAACTGTTGAATGGCTTTTCCCCGGTGTGGTTGCACTGATGAATTTTCAGGGCAGACAAGTAATTGAATCGTCACCACATTACTGTAGTTTCTCTCCAGCGTCCCTCCAATTCCGTCTCGATAGTTCAGATAGTGAATACTTTCACTCCACTGTGAATGTAGCTTTCTGCTTTCATTTACAAAGTCCGGTGAGGTTCAGGCTACATGGAACAAAGCAACTCCATCAAATTCTGATGTGACGCTTCGTTTCCGTTTCCCAAATGCAAATCCTCATTTTTGAAACCCCTCAAATAAAACCAGAAATATCTCAGTAAGAGAGAATTACTCACAAAACCAAAGCATATAATTTTCATTCTTCGTCGGATGTGGGTATTCCAGAACAGGTCAGTATTTATTGTTCATTCCTGATTTGACTGGACAAGGTGATGATGAGCTGCCATCTTGAAACATCGTTTCCGTTTGCTGTCGTAAGACCCAAATTATTTGGGATTGAAAGCCACAATTTGGACCCAGTGATTCTGGAGGAACGGCAATATATTTCCAGAGCACGATAGCAAGTGGGTTGTAGGTCTTTCCTGTCTATCTACTACCCTTTTTCTTTTAGATGGAAGTAGTTGTGAGTTTGTAATGTACTCTTTAAGAAACCTTGGTGAATATATGCAGTGCCTCTTGTGGATGGTGCAGACTGCATGTCTGAGTGTTTGGTTGTGCTTGGAATGGATGTTTGTTGATGTTTTATTAGTTGTGTGTTGCTGCTCAATTCTGCTGCTCTGATCTGGACGGTGTTGAGATTTTCAGAATTGTTGGAACCGCAGGAAGCAATCCTCAGGAAGGTTATGATTCAAATATCTCTTGGTACTCAGATACTGACTAATCTTCTGTGCTTCTGTGCATTGTTACTTTAATACTGCAATCATCCAGGCGAACAGGAACTATCACATCCTGTCTCACTCTGTATTGTAAAGAAGTAAACAGTTGGTTGGGAAAGAACAAAAGAAAGAGAAGAACATTTGATCAATGAGGTGAATAACGCTCTCGCTCGGAGAGTGAACAGCTGGTAATGGTTTCTGCCGGTGACAAATCAGAGGTGGCGTTTAATCGCAGGCTATGTGTTAGACAGGCTTTAGGAAGTCATGAAAATCCCGGACTATGACCCGCTGTTGTGGCCACAATGCTATGTGGCTGCTAAAGTTAGCTTCTCAAAGACATTGTGACTTTCACTGCACCAAAGAACGTCTTTGGACCCACCTTGCAAATGTCTATCATGAGTCAATGATCCATTCTCATCCCATGTTTTTCAGAACTTGGTCTGGAACCTTAAGCGCTGTGGTACTCCTCGTGATCAACGAGATATTTTCCTAATTCCACCACCTCCAGCAAAATACTATTACCAAACAAATATTCCCCTCCCCGCCCTTGACCGCCTTCCCCAGGATCTATTCCCTCCGGGGAACCGTTGTGCACTATGCCTTCACCCTCAACACCTCCCCCAGCAGCCACATGGAAGTTTTCTCTAAAATCGGGGAATATGTGACACATACATTCATAGAACATTAGAATGAGGAGCAAGGCTATGCCTTATGGGCCTTCGAGACTGCTTCAACATTCTATAAGATTATGCCTGATCTTTCCATGGACATAAATCCACTTCAACAACCTCTGAAGGTAATCTTTACTTCCTTTATTGTTCAAACAAAAATCATCCCTAGCTTAAATAAGCAATTTATTAAAGTAGCATCAACTACTTTGATGGGCAAGCAGTTCCATAGAGTAACAACCCTCTGGTTGAAGAAATTCCTTCTCAATTCAGTCCTAAATTGGCTCCTTCTAATCTTGAGGTTGTGCCCTCTTGTCCTAGTTTCATCCGCCAATGGAAGCATGCTCCCCACTTCTATCTCACACATGCCCTTCATAATTTTATATGCGAGCAGCAGCTAAGGTAAGACTGTTTGTTTTAAAAGTACTTACCGGTAGCGGGCAGCGGTGTTTATTTTTCACTCTCTCTTCACAGAAAGAGCGGGAGCAGCAGGGGGAAGTGACGACGACCAGAGAGGCAGCCGGGAAGGAAAGCAGTGAGTATAAATACTCACCCTTCGACGCTAACGGTCATTTTGAGTGCGAGCAGCAGCTAAGGTAAGACTGTTTGTTTTAAAAGTACTTACCGGTAGCGGGCAGCGGTGTTTTTTTTCACTCTCTCTCTTCACAGAAAGATCGGGAGCAGCAGGGGGAAGTGATGACGACCAGAGAGGTAGCCGAGACCCGGAAGCAGGTAGAGCGTAAGCTTACCTGGGTAGGTTTGTTTCCCCTTTAGAAGCGCGCAGCTGAAGAACCCGAGGCACTACGGAGGTAGTGCCTCCCACCCGCCCTCCTCATCTAACCTAATAATAAGATCCGTTGTGGTAAGTAGGTAAGTGCTGAATTTTGCTTGTTATATTCTTTAGACCCAGTTTTGTTTTAAAATAAAGATTAGCTTTAGAGGGATTGCAGTGAAGGCAGTGCAATGTTCCTCCTGCAACATGTATGAGGTGAGGGATGCCATGGACATCCCTGCTGATTACACTTGCAGGAAGTGCATCCATCTCCAGCTCCTCCCTGACCGTGTTAGGGAACTGGATCTGGAGTTGTATGAATTTCGGATCACTCGGGAGGCAGAGGGGGTCATAGATCGGAGCTATAGGGATGTAGTAACTCCAAAGATGGCAGGTAGATGGGTGACAGTGAGGGGGACTGGGAGGAAGCAGCCAGTGCAGGGACCCCCTGCGGCCGTTCCCCTCAAGAACAAGTATACCGTTTTGGATACTTGTGGGGGGGAAGACTTACCAGGGGTAAGTGACGGGGCTCAGGCCTCTGGCACGGAGCCTGTCCCCGCTACTCAGAAGGGAAGTGTGGAGAAGAGCAGAGCAATAATAATTGGGGACTCGATAGTTCGGGGCACAGATAGGCGGTTTTGTGGGAACGAGAGAGACTCACGTTTGGTATGTTGCCTCCCAGGTGCAAGGGTACGTGATGTCTCTGATCGTGTTTTCCGGGTCCTTAAGGGGGAGGGGGAGCAGCCTGAAGTCGTGGTCCATATTGGCACCAATGACAAAGGTAGGAGGAGTGCTGAGGATGTTAGACAGGCTTTTAGGGAGCTAGGTTGGAAGCTCAGAGTTAGAACGAACAGAGTTGTTGTCTCTGGTTTGTTACCCGTGCCACGTGATAGAGAGTCGAGGAATAGGGAGAGAGAACAGTTAAATGCGTGGCTACAGGGATGGCGCAGGAGGGAGGGATTCCTGTATTTGGATAACTGGGGTTCTTTCTGGGGAAGGTGGGACCTCCGTAAACAGGATGGTCTGCACCTGAACCTGAGGGGCACCAGTATCCTTGGGGGGAGGTTTGCTAGTGCTCTTGGGGGGGGGGGGGGGGGTTAAACTAACTCTGCAGGGGCATGGGAACCCAGAGTGTAGCTTTAGGGTGCAGGACCTGGAGTGTAGGGAGGTTAGGAATATGGCATCAATCGTAAAGGAGGGTGCCTGTAAACAGAAGAGTGACTTGAAGTGGGTATACTTTAATGCCAGAAGTATACGAAATAAGGTAGGTGAACTTGCAGCGTGGGTTGGCACCTGGGACTTCGATGTTGTGGCTATTACGGAGACATGGCGAGATCAGGGACAGGATTGGCTGTTGCAGGTTCCAGGGTTTAAATGTTTTAGTAGGGTCAGAGGTGGGGGTAAAAGAGGGGAGGGGTGTGGCTTTGCTTGTCAAAGATAGTATTACAGCGGTGGAAAGGACGATGGACGAAGATTTGCCATCTGAGGTAGTTTGGGTTGGCGTTAGGAATAGGAGAGGTGAGGTCACCCTGTTAGGAGTCTTTTACAGGCCTCCTAATAGTCCTAGAATCGCTGAAGAAAGGATTGCAAAGTTGATTCAGGAGAAGAGTGACAGTAATAGGGTGGTTGTTATGGGGGACTTTAATTTTCCTGATATTGATTGGGAAATCTATAGCTCAAGTTCGTTAGATGGGTCAGTGTTTGTCCAATGTGTGCAGGAGAGTTTCCTGACACAATATGTAGATAAGCCAACAAGAGGTGAGGCCATACTGGATTTGGTTCTGGATAACGAACCAGGCCAGGTATTAGAACTAGAGGTAGGTGAGCACTTTGGGGACAGTGACCACAATTCGGTGATTTTTACTCTAGTGATGGAGAGGGATACGTGTGTACTACAGGGCAAGAGTTATAGCTGGGGGCAGGGAAATTATGATGCGGTGAGGCATGACTTAGGATGTGTGGATTGGAAAAGTAGATTCCAAGGCAAGTGCGTAATTGAAATGTGGAACATGTTCAAGGAGCAACTATTGAGTGTCTTTGATAAGTACGTACCTATCAGGCAGGGAGGAAAGGGTCGTGTGAGGGAGCCGTGGTTTAATAAGGAATTGGAATCCCTTGTTAAATGGAAGAGGGCGGCCTTTGTAAAGATGAGGCGTGAAGGTTCAATAGGGGCGATTGAGAGTTATAAGGTAGCCCGGAAGGACCTGAAGAGAGAGCTAAGAGCAGCAAGGATGGAACATGAAAGGTCCTTAGTTGGTAGGATTAGGGAAAGCCCAAAGGCTTTCGATAGGTATGTTAGGAATAAAAGAATGACTAGGGTAGGAATAGGTCCAATCAAGGATAGTAATGGGAAGTTGCGTGTGGAGGCTGAAGAGATTGGGGAGGTACTGAATGAATACTTTTCGTCAGTATTCACTTAGGAACAGGACATTGTTGGCGATATGAATACTGAGGCACGAATAAGTAGAAAGGATGGCTTTGAGATATGTAGAGAAGAGGTGTTGGAAATTGTGGCAAGGGTGAAAATAGATAAGTCCCCGGGCCTGATGGCATTTATCCTAGGATTCTCTGGGAAGCAAGGGAGGAGATTGCAGAGCCATTGGCCTTGATTTTTGTGTCCTCTTTGTCTACAGGAGTAGTGCCGGAGGACTGGAGGCTAGCAATCGTGGTTCCCTTGTTCAAGAAGGGGAGAAGGAATAATCCTAGTAACTTTAGGCCAGTAAGTCTCACTTCTGTTGTGGGCAAAGTCTTAGAGAATTGTAAGGGATAGGATTTATGCACATCTGGATAAGAATAATGTGATCAAGGATAGTCAGCATGGTTTTGTGAAGGGCAGGTCGTGCCTCACAAACCTTATTGAATTCTTTGAGAAGGTGACGAAGGAGGTAGATGAGGGGAAAGCGGTAGATGTGGTATATATGGATTTTAGTAAGGCGTTTGATAAGGTCCCCCATGGTAGGCTACTGCAGAAAATACAGAGATATGGCATTGAGGGTGAGTTGGAGGTTTGGATTAGGAATTGGCTGGCTGGAAGAAGACAGAGGGTAGTAGTTGATGGCAAAGGATCATCTTAGAGTGCCGTCACTAGCGGTGTTCCGCAAGGATCTGTTTTGAGACCATTGCTATTTGTCATTTTTATAAATGACCTGGAGGAAGGGTTAGAAGGTTGGGTGAGCAAGTTCGCGGATGATACGAAAGTCGGAGGAGTTGTAGACAGTGAGGAAGGATGTGGCAGGTTACAACGGGATATAGAGAAGCTGCAGAGCTGGGCAGAAAGGTGGCAAATGGAGTTCAATGTAGCTAAGTGTGAGGTGATTCACTTTGTTAAGAGTAACAAAAAGATGGGGTACTGGGTTAATGGTCGGATACTTGGTAGTGTGGAAGAGCAGAGGGATCTTGGTATCCATGTACACAGATCTCTGAAAGTTGCCACCCAGGTAAATAGTGCAGTGAAGAAGGCGTATGGCGTACTGGGTTTTATTGGTAGAGGAATTGAGTTCCGGAGTCCTGAGGTCATGCTGCAGTTGTATAAGACTCTGGTGCGGCCGCATCTGGAATATTGTGTGCAGTTTTGGTCGCCATACTATAGGAAGGATGTGGAGGCACTGGAAGGGGTGCAGAGGAAGTTTACCAGGATGTTGCCTGGTATGGTAGGAAGATCCTATGAGGAAAGGCTGAGGCACTTGGGGTTGTTTTCATTGGAGAAAAGAAGGTTTAGGGGTGACTTGATAGAGGTGTACAAGATGATTAGAGGGTTAGATAGGGTTGACAGTGAGAACCTTTTTCCACGTATGGAGTCAGCTATTACAAGGGGGCATAGCTTTAAATTAAGGGGGTGGGGTAGATATAGGACTGATGTTAGGGGTAGGTTCTTCACTCAGCGAGTCGTAAGTTCATGGAATGCCCTGCCAGTAGCAGTGGTGGACTCTCCCTCTTTATGGGTATTTAAGCGGGCATTGGATAGGTATATGGAGGATAGTGGGTTAGTGTAGGTTAGGTGGGCTTTGATCGGCGCAACATCGAGGGCCGAAGGGCCTGTACTGCGCTGTATTCTTCTATGTTCTATGTTCTATATTCTATAGATCCAGCCTCATGCTTCGGAATTTTCGATATAATCCTATTCCACATAGTCTCCTGTCATCAGCGAACACCTTCAAATTCGGAATTCCATCTGTCAGAATATTGCCCATTACCCCAATATTTCAATGTTCCTCTGCAAATTTTCACAGTCCTCCGCACACTTTGCTCTGCTACTCATCTTTGTGTCAACTGCAGACCTTGACACGTTGCGCATGGTTCCAGAATTCAAATCATCCATCTAAGTTGTCAGTAATTGCAGTCACAGTACCAATCCCTGAGGCACACCGTTGATGGTCAATAGAATAGCACTCATTTATCCCCGTTGTGCGCTTCCTGTTGGACAAACAATCCTGAATCCATGCTCATACTTTACCCTTAACAGCATGCATTCGTTTGCTGTAAGCCCCTGAATGGCACCTTATCGAGGGCATTTTGAAAATCTAGGTACACCAATTCACTGGGTCACATTATACATCATGCTCGTATTCCCATCATAGAATTAGAAAAGATTTTGCAGGCATGACCTGCCCTTCCTTAACCCATGCTGCATCTCTCCAATTTCTGTTGAGATGCCCTGCCATTTCTTCCTCGATAATAGACCCAAGAAATTTCTGCACTAGAGGTTAAACAAAGTTCTATAATGTTGGGGAATGGGTCTGGGTGGGTTGCGCTTCGGCAGTTGGTGTGGACTTCTTGGGCCGAAGGGCCTGTTTCGACTCTGTAAGTAATCTGACCTAATTACTCATATTTTGTCTGCCTCCGTTTTAAACAGCGATGTCATGTTTGTGTTTTCCAATCTGAAGGGACTGCCCCAGAGACCAACAAATATTGGAAAAATACCGCCAGCGCACTTCTTTTTAACACACCATCGCGTTTAGTACTCTGCGATGCATTACACCAGGCCCTGGACACGTAAACATCCTTTGCTAAATTAGCTCCAACAATCCAACACTAGCTCTTTTCTTATAATAACTGTTCCCAGGTCTTCACCAACCATCGTCTCTTTGTCATTTTTTGGCATGTTGTTAATATCCTCAACTGTGAAGAGCGACGTAAATGCCTGTTCAATGTCACGACTATTTCTGCATGTCACATAAGTAAATACCCCTTCTTATCGACGAAAGGGTCAAAGTTTACTTTTGCCACTCTTTTTCATTTCATATTTAAAAAGAAACTTCTGCTATCGATCTTTATATTCTGTGCTAATTTTAATGCCATGTTCTTTCTCACACTTTTCTGCATTAAATTCCATTTGTGAACTCTCATCCCAGCTCTGCAGCATACCTGTGTCCCTAAGTAACCTACAATATCCTTCAGCACTATGCACAACTGTACCGAACTTAGTGTCGTCCGCAAATTTACTAACCCATCCTTCTACGACCCCCATCCAAGTCGTTTATAGAAAATGACAAAAAGCATTCAACCCAAAACAGATCGCTGCAGTACACCTGAAGCAACTGAATTCCAAGATGATGTTTCCCCATCATGTAACACCCCCTGTCTTCTTTCAGCTGTCTAATTTCTGATCCAAAGCAGGAAATCCCACTCAAGACAATACCTCAGTATTTTGTGCAGACACCTACCTTGGCGAAATTCATCAAATGGCTAACTGAAATCCAAATGTGCATTACATGAACGGCTTTATCCTCATCTATCTGTTTAGTCACCTGGTGAGTTGTAGCTTAGGCTTTGCTTCCAGATGATGATTTGCTCGCTGAGCTGGAAGGCTCATTTCCAGACGTTTCGTTACCCTCCGGGAAACATCTTCAGTGGGCCTTCGGGCGACGTACTTTTCATGCTTTTTGCTTTCTATTCGCATGTTTGTGGTTTTTTGGGTTGGTCATGTCATTTCCTGTCGTGATATCATTTCCTGTTCTTTTTCTCAGTGAGTTGTAGATGGGGTCTACCTGCATGTGCTCTTTGATAGATTTCCGGTTGGAATGCCATGGTTCTCGGAATTCTCGCTTCTGTCTCTGTTTCACTTGTGCTTGGATGGATGCGTTGTCCAAGACAAAGTGGTGCCTTTTCTTATCTGTATGCAAGAATACCAGTGAGAGAGAGAGTCACGTCGTTTTGTGGCTAGCTGATGTTCATGTATCCTTGTGGCTCGTTTTCTGCCGATTCCACCATATGCGAAAACTGATGACATTTACAAAATGTCGTGGTAGAACTGTAACAAACACTACGTTAGACAAACACTACAGTCGACTGAGATAACACATCCATCCTAGGACAAGCCAAATAGATACATACAGAAGAATTCCTCAAAGCATGGTATTCCGAACAGAACTCTATCAACAAACACTTCGAGTTGGACGCCATGGACTTCCCCGAGAGAAAAAGAACCGGAAATTACATCACCACCGGAAAAGACATGACCAACACAAAGAAACCCAAACATATAAATAGAAAGCAGGAAACATAAACAGTGCTTCGCCTGGAGACCCTTTGAAATTGTTTCCTAGTAGGGTGACGAAACGTCTGGAAATGAACTTTCCAATTCAGTGAACAAACCAACATCCAATTTAATGACTTACTCAAAGAACTCAATATTGTTTGTGAATGTCGTCCTCCCATTCTCAAATCCGGCTTGACATTCCCTCATAAAATTATTCCAATCGAGATGATTACAAATCTTATCTCTTTGAACTTTTCCATCACTTTATCCACAACCGACAGAAGGGTCAATGGTCTATAATTTCCAGGGTTTTCTCCACTCCCCTTCTTGAATGAGGGAAAAACTTTTACTATCCTGTAATGTTCTGGTACTATACCTTTGGAGAATGACAACATTAAATCAAAGTCGAAGGCTCGGAAATCTGATTCTTGGCTTCCCAGAGATTCCTAGGATGAATCACATCCGGCCTACGGGAATTTAAATATTTTCACATTTTCAGAGTTTTGTAATACCTCGTCCTTGGGAACTTCAATCCGATCCCGTCTAGTAGCCTATTTCTCAGTATTGTCCTCGACAATATTTTGTTTTTCCAGTGCGAATCTTGACGACATATATTGCTTTTGCGCTTCCTCCATCACTTCTGACTCCACGGACTACTTACCACGACTGTCCTTCATTGGCCATATTTTATACCATTCATTCTTTTAGTCCCTACATATCTATGGAAAGCTTTAGGATTTTCCCTTATCCTATCTCCCAACAATATCTCAGCTCCCCACCGAGATCGTCTTCAGTCTCTCTTCAAGTCTTTCCTATTTAACTTGTAACACTCAATGGCCCTTACTGAGCCTTCACATCTCATGCTAACACAAGCCTTCTTCATCTTAACAAGAGATTCAACTTTCTTAGTAACCATGACTCCTGCGCTTGACAATTTCCTCCCTTCTGACAGGTACATACTTATCAAAGACACACAGAACCTGCTCCTTGAATCAGTTCCACATTTCTATTCTGTCCATTTCCTGCCGTTTCCTTGCCCAACCTGTGCATGCGTAATCTTATCTAATCGCATTGCAATTTTCTTTCCACCAGCAGCAGCGATTGTCCTCCGGTGTATACCTGTCCCTTAGAAAAGCTCAAGTAAACATAACTGAATTTTGTTTACTATCACCAAATTGCTCACCTACCGCCAAATCAAACACCTTGCCGTGTTCATTACACAATACCCAATCTAATTTAGCCTCTCCCCTTGTTGGCCTGTTCCATTACACAATGTTTAAGGAATCTATCGCAGATACACTGAATACTCTCCTCGTCAAGGCTACCCTGACTGAGCTGCTTCGACCGATCGATACTTTGAATAAAATCCCGCATGGTAATTGCCATACCATTTTTTAGGTGTTATTTATGTCTTTGTTTACTGCCCTCCCCAATGTAATCTTAAAATTTGGAGCTGGTCGACTCCGACAATCAGTGACATTTTCTTCTTTGAACATCTAATTTCCTCCCAAATGGATTCCAACTCATTCTCCATGGAACCTATATGATCTGTCAGCATCGGTCTGACTTTGTCCTTGAATGTTTGAGTTACACCATCTTCCTTACCATGCTTTCTGTCCTTCCAAATTGTCTCATGCCCGTGAATATTTACCTCCCAGTCTTGACTATGCTGTCTCCATGTCTCTGCAATGTCTACATAATCGTATTAGTTCGTGATAATTTATGGCTTATATCTCCAACCTTCTTCCCAAACATTCGAGCATTCAGGTATAGTGCCTTTATGGTCGCTTTCTCACCTATTGATTAACAACATGTCTAATAATATCTTCTACGGTATCCTTTCTTCTTGCTTATTGCTTCTCCTCACCTGTCCATTTCTGACCTCCGTGCTGAGTACACAAGTGCTCAAATACACCTTCCAGGTGAACCAACACTTTCCCTACACTTCACACAATCCAGTCTACTAGATTCACTGATCATATTGTCGTCACCACTACCTTGGGAAACGAAGTGTGGACTGAATGACCATTTTGCAGAATACCAAATTCTACCGCCAAAAAATGTCCCTGAGCTTCCAGTTGACTGCTCCGTTAACACAGAACCATGTTTCCTAGCCAACGTCTCTATCGCAGACTGACTGCAATGTTTCACCATAGCTCAGCGCTTGCTGTAAAAGCAACACACCATTTTCTGCTTGAGCACCCCGCAACCCTCCATACCAATTTCAATCATTTTAGAGGCCTGAAGTCTCCCATGTCCTGGCCCCTGACGCACCCACCAGGACTAGTTATTTCATAGCAGCCATTACACACTACCTATGGTTAGTCATAAACAGTCTCCGTTAACAGTTGTTCATGCTCCAAGCAAATCCTTATCAATTCCTATGTCCAATTGTTAGTCTCTCTCTTTCGGAACTCTCCCGATATTGTGTTTCCTCCTAATTACTGCACCCCCTCATATCTTCTGCATATAGACCAAACCTTTACTGGAAACCATCGGTGCTAAGGTCGGCCTCACTGGACCGAAAATGGTAACTCCGATTTCTCTTTCCAACATCTTTTGATCTTGCCCCTGAGGAAGCTTGATACGCTTGATACTGTGCTTGTGTAATGACCCCCTGCACATAAGACAGAACTGGGTTAATCCTGTAAAGTTCTCTTGTTGATGAATCCCATTACAATGTCAGCCATTGGCATCGACTTCGTAGGTCAATAAGTATAGAAATCATTCACTTGGGATTTGTGCCGCAGTTCTGTTCTGGATATGATAAACAACAGTGAGCAAAATCTCCGTCATGTCAGATGGGAACAGATAGGAATCTCCACAAGAGGTGGAATTAACTGAATGTTTATCAGTTAGAGAAAATTCAAACCATTTCTCACTGTAATAGGCTGTGGCTATCAAAGTAAAGCGTTTTATAACCACAAAGGCTTAATACAGCGATTTCGAGTTAAAATATCTGAATGCTCTTTTTCCAGTGTGCCCGTACAGTTGCGTCAGCAAATGGGATAATTGAGTGATTCACTCTACTTGTTCAGCAAGCAAACAGTCCTCTTGTAGTAAGATATAGGGGCAGAATGCAGGAAGATGGATGGAAAGGCTCTGAAGCAGTTTGGCATAGCGACTGAGGAAGCGTTCGTGGTTCTGACTGGCTTGAAGTGGGCATATTCCCAGTCCAGGACGGACTTGTATCTTATGTTCCACTCTGTGACAAGGGAGAAAATTACAGGTGTACTGAGCAATGTTTTACTTTCCTCTTTGGGTTTGTAGTGGACTACACCTTTCAGCAAGATTGGGAGAGACAAACTAGAGAATCACACAGCAGTGAGTCTCACATCAGTTGAAGGGAACCTTTTGGAGCAAACTCTGAAGGAGAGAGTTAACTGCCAATTGTCCAGGCAAGGTTTCATCAGGAAGAGTCATCACGGTTTTGTTACAGAATTTCATGTGTAACAATTGGATTGGATTAAATATATTTTATTGGGAAGTTATCAGGTTTTTTTAACGAGCGTAGTGATGTGAACATTGTTTGTTTGGTTTTCAACATAGCCTTTAACACGACACCACACTGGAGACTGGTAAGTGGATAAAAGTGAATTGGGATTTAATGTCCCCTGGCAAGTTGGATCCAAACTTAATTTGGTGGTGGTAGTAGGCACAGGATGGTGAGAGAAGGCTGTTTGTGTGACTGGAACTGGTATTCAATGGTGTAACACAAGGATGAATGCTGGGTCCAATTTCGTTTGTGAATGTGTGTCAAGAATATAGAACAAGTTGGGGAAAATGATAACCAGAGTTTTCGATGATATGAATATGAGCAAAGTGGTTATTGGTGAGGAAGAATGTCTTAGGATGGACGAGCTCATAGATGGATTTGTCAAATGTCAAATTCAGATAGTGGTTGTTGAAACTAACCATGAAAAACATGAGGTGATGCACATTGGAAGTAACACGTCCACTGTTTACTCAATGAATGGCAGGACACGCCGAAACCCAGAGGAACAGAGAGACTTTGCATGTTGGGCCACATATCCGTGAAGGCGGCAAAACATAGTGACAATCTCAACTTTATCAGTCAAGGCAAAATTCATAAAAGAAGATAAAGTGGTGTAACAAGGAGTCACGTTGGTGAAGAAAGTACTTTGCACGCTTTTTGTCATTAGTCAGAAAGTCGATTATCCAAGTTGGAATGTCATGTTGTGGCGATATAGAGCATTGGTGAGATAACATTTAGAATACTGCGTGTAATTAAGGTCAACTTCTACAGGAAGGATTTTGTATAAATTGAAACTGTGCACAAATGATTTGCAAGGATGTTGCGGGGACCTGAGGGCTTGAGTTAAGCGTGAAGATGGGGTCGGCAGGGGCTTTTTCGCTGGAATGTTCCAGGCAGCGCGTAACGTTCTCACCGTTTATAAAATCATGAGGGGTATGGATAGGCAACTGGCCTAAAGGTTTTGGTCAGGATGGTAAAGTTCAAATCTAGAGGGTACATGTTTAAGATGACAGGCACAGAGACACCAAATAAGGTATAGAGAGTGACAGATTGATGGTTTATTTCCAACAGGCATTGGTTCAGCTCAGTGTTCGGTATTAAAAATCAGCATTATTTTCGTTAAAGTAGTTTGGTAGTTAAGTCGTGAATGGAACGTTAGGGCTACTAAAACTGAGTGATGTACCGATGAATAAGTGAGTGGGTAAAATATTGTCCAATGCACTATGAAATGTAGAATGCCATATTTATAAGGAATAATCAATAAAGATCTTTTAAATTAAATTACAGGACTCTGAAATACACACATAAATGGCTGTGCTGGGATATGAGTCACATTGATTTTTCCGCAGGAGCATCAACTGATTCGGAAGGCAAAGTATCATTTTTCATCTGTACAGCTGTGCTGAAGCAAATAAACATTCCTCCATTCCTATCAGCACTGGACAAGGTGAGCATGCATTGCCTGATTGAAACATTACAGTTCATTAAACTCGTTTTTCTTTTGAGAAATAGAATGTAGCAGTTATTGAACTATAGCTTTCTCTTTTCCATTACCAATTTTAATATTCAAACATTCAGTTGAACTGAGAGAATGCTGAATTATACAACAATTATTTCTTTTCTCTCAGATATTCAGCCTCTGCAGTTTTCTTCTCTTATTTAACTGAATGTTGTGATATTTCGGGCGAAAAGAATGTTGCAGTTTGTCTCGCATGCGACAGAAGAATCGACTGAGTGGTGACAGGTTCATCTTAATTTTCCACTGCAGTTGAGCTGAGGTGGTGTCGAGTTAAAATTGTGGATCCGGAAAAATACATTTGGTAAGGCAGGATCCATGGAGTAGGAAAGTCGATGTTTCGAGCATAAGTTCTTCGTCAGGAATGTTGGAAACATTGACACTCCTGGTGCTCAGATGTTGCCTAACCACTGTGCTTTCTAGCGCCATCCTTCCTGACTCTAATCTCTCGCATCTGCAATTTTGGCCTTCTCCACAGTTGGGGGTAGTGTCAGATACTGTTCCTGAGATGTAACAACATGATTGTTTGGATATGCAGTTGGAAGCTCATCATTGAGGCAAATCATTCTCCCCTTCCCAATCTACCAAGCACATTCAGGTCCTGCGCTTCCTTCGTTGAGAATCCCTCAACACCTGACGCCTTAAAGAAGCAGGCCTCATCTTCCTCTTGGGACCTTGATGCCACATGGGATCATCATTCTCCTCATTCGCCCTTCCCTCATATTATTCTAGTTTCCTGACTCACAGTCCCCACAGCCACAAACCTCATTCCTGATAAAGGTTTTATGCCCGAATCATCAATTCTCCCGCTCCTCACATGCTGCTTTACCAACTGTGTTTCCTATCACCACACTGTTGTCTCTGTGTTCTAGCATCTGCAGTTCTCACTGTGTCAACGGGGCAATATTTTGTAAAAGTCACAGTATTGGAAAAGTGAAATTTCTGTGGTTTTCTAAGTAGCTAATTTCATTTGCTTAATCAGCTCTAGCTGGAGTGTTGTGTGTCTTTCTGCAATTATCATTATGGCAGGAATGTTCTGCATTGGAAACAGTGCAGAACAGATTTACCAGGATATTGTCTGTTCGAAGAGTTTCACTTATGAAGATGGCTTGGACGGACTGACCTGTCATAGAGATGTTTTCTTTTTTCAAAAAAAAGGAGCTGCACTTTTTCTCAAGGATAATGTATCTTGATATGTTTTTTTAAATCAAAGTCGTTGTAAAACAGTATAGTCTCCAAATCGGATGAAGTGTTACAGAGATGAAAGTGCTCGCTCTGCGGCCTTTCTTTTCTCCGTCAACAGCTGAGGCTTGAGGCCAAAGATATTATGTTTTTGAAATGAACTCTATAATGGTAAAAGCGTATTCATTCCAGAAATGTGAATTCCGGTTTTTAGATCCTGCAGCAGTGGTGCACTAACTAAAAACCTCTCTCATTCTATCCTTCTAATTTTTACCTGTAAGCTTCTGATTTATTTTTACTCTGTTTAAGGTGCTTTTTTTTAGGATTGTTGTGTATTTTCAGAACTACATAATTAAGTCAACTTTGGATAGACTAAGTTCTGTGGGCATTCTATATTCTCTTTTTCTGTTTTTCAATCCGACATTTTAAAAAGTTTTTGGAACTAGCTTACTCGGGTAATTTTCACTGTACACTTAACGAAAAAAATATAATGTTACGGTCTGCTTAATAACGTTTTGAATGGTTTAGCCGCGTCCATAACAAATTGGGAGGTAGATGATGGAATAAAAGAGCAACTGATAGGTGCTTGCGGCTTTACTACGGGTGTTGATTTGGACTGAAGCAGGCAATGCTTGTGAATTCAATGTCTCATTTAGGTACAAAGAGTTGTTTGGCTATGGACGATGGAAATTTGGTCGTTTTACAAAAAAATGATTCAGGCTGGGCTTCTGGAAATATCAGACATGCTGTGGTTGTATTTGCCTCTTTCTGTGAGGAAATAAGAGATCATTCCCGCAATAGCTCAGCATTTAACTAAGTTGGCAAATCCATAAAAATCTGTAGACATGGTTAAAATTTAATTGAAACTGAAGAAGTTTGAGTTAGACGCGAGAGACAAGGAATGGACACCAGATTTGCAGCAGCTTGAGATACGATTCGAAGTAGAGAGAGGGAAGAAGAGAGATCAGGTGAGCAGAGAGAAAGGGAGACAGAGTTTGAACTTCAGAAATTGGCAATTCTTAAAGGAATTCACTTCAAAAGGCTGGAGATAAAGGCTGAAGATAAGGTTACGCTGGAAGAGCATATTGTTAAAACGGCAATGTTAACGGCTGAAATTGCTGATTGTTATGAACTGGTCCATAAAACAAGGATGGGCTTCCAGAATCATTTTAAATCTGAGGGATACAAATTGGGGCAAAGAGAAATTCTCAGGTGGAAAGGGACAGTTAACTCTCTGTGAACATAATTTGGATAACTTATCACAGGGTAAATAAGAAACTCTTGATGGGAACAAGGTCTGAGGTATTCATTGCAATAAAGGAGGCCACATGAAATCAGTGTTGGAGAACAAGGGAAAGTACTGGAAAGTCAGATGCAGGGAAACAAAACAAGCCTGGATGTTTTGTTGGCATGGTAATAGAAAGCACAGGGGAGGCTGGAAAGCTGCATTAGAGTGCACAAAACGATCAGAGGTTGGTTAGGGGGAAGTGCCAGATCAGCTTTAATAATATACCTGCAAAGTTAAAGTTCATTTACTTTGGCCAGGAGTAGCAGATAGAGAGGTAACTTTCTTCAGGGACACAGGATCGTGCCTGTCAGTTATGCAGAAGGAGGGGGAAACATATACTCCTGAAGAACTATGTATACGGGAATTCATGGTTGGATGAAAAATTGCTCAGTTATGTACAGTGAGGCTAGAGTTGGCAGAAAAGAGTGAGGAATTTCTGGTGGGAGTTCCGGACAAACTCTCAGCTCCCTGAATACAATTTGGGCTTGCAAATGATATAGCTCAATCACCGATAAGCATGCTGGCTACTCCAATTGAAAAGCCAGTGCAGGCAAGTGTAGCAATGCAGGACGTTTATCAAGGAATTTTCTCAGATCGTGTCTTAACGCGATCACAGAGTCACAAGCTGAAGCAGTAGAAATCAAAAGGCACGGATAAGGAAGCTGAAATATGATTACAAAATATTTTTTTATCAGATAAGTGCGACACAGCAGGGGACCAACGTTAAAAATGCAAGTATATTCAGATCAGCTATGCTACTGAGCTACAGCAGAAAGTTGAAAAATTAAAGCAATTGGTACAGAAGACATGTACTTGGAAAGAGAGTGAATGCATCCATGTGTGATATTACTTAGCAAATGATACGTAAAGGAGGAAATGGAGAGCAACACATATTCAAGCAAGTGAGAAATGGGCAAAATTATGTTTCCAGTAGGGTACAGAAAAGTGGTGCTGTGAGTGACGCATGTGCCACAAATTGGAGGTCACTTAAGGTGCGGAAAAAGGAGGCTATAATACAAAGACATTTTCACTGGCCTGGATTACAGAGGAATGCGTTTGAATTTTGCCAGACGTGTCATACATTTCAACTAATAGGAAAACCATGGGAAATAATAAATCCTGCACTTTTAATACGTATTCCAGCGTTCGAGGAATCTTTCTTAAGTGTCTTCATTCATTATGTTGGTTCCCTACAAACAATCAAAGATAGGAATAAGTATTAATTAACAGAAATGGATGTATTGACAAGATTTCCAAATGATGTTCCATCGTGCAATATGACAGCTAAAAGGATTGTGGAAGAAGCAAGAGTTTTTTTAAAAATCATGATAAAGACTATCATAAGAGATAGAAACATAGAAACATTGAAACATAGAAGAATACAGCGCAGTACAGGCCTTTTGGCCCTCGATGTTATGCGGATCCAAGCCCACCTAACCTACACTAGCCCACTATCCTACATATGCCTATCCAATGCCCGTTTAAATGCCCATAAAGAGGGAGAGTCAACTACTGCTACTGGCAGGGCATTCCATGAACTCACGACTCGCTGGGGAAAGAATCTACCCCTAACATCTGTCCTATACATACCAAGCCTTAATTTAAAGCTATGCCCCCTCGTAATATCTGAAACCATAGGTGGAAAAAGGTTCTCATGGTCAACCCCTCTAAACCCGTAATCATCTTGTACACCTCTATCACGTCACCACTCAACCTTCTTTTCTCCAATGAAAACAGACCCAAGTGCCTCAATCTTTCCTCATACGATCTTCCTACCATACCAGGAAACATTCTGGTAAACCTGCTCTGCACCCCTTCCAGTGCCTCCAAATCCTTCCTATAGCATGGCGACCAAAACTGCACACAAATCTCCAGATGCGGCCGCACCAGAGTCTTATACAACTGCAACATGACCTCAGGACTCCGGAACTCAATTCCTCTACCAATAAAAGCCAGTACGCTATATGCCTTCTTCACAGCACTATTTACCAGGGTGGCAACTTTCAGAGACCTGTGCACATGGACACCAAGATCCCTCTGCTCATCCACACTACCAAATATCTGACCATTAGCCCAGTAGCCCATCTTCTTGTTTGTCTTACCAAAGTGATTCACTTCACACTTACCGACATTGAACTCCATTTGCCACCTTTCTGCCCAGCTCTGCAACATATCTATATCCCGCTGTAACCTGCCACATCCTTTCTCACAGTCAACAACTCCACCGACGTTCGCATCATCCGCAAACTTGCTCACCTAAACTTCTAACCCTTCCTCCAGATCATTTATAAAAATGGCAAACAGCAATTGTCCCAAAACAGATCTTTGCGGAAAACCGCTAGTAACTGCACTCCAAGATGAAACTTTACCATCAACTACTACCCTCTGTCTTCTTCCAGCCAGCCAATTCCTAATCCAAACGTCCAACTCACCCTCAATGCCATATCTCCGTAATTTTTGCAGTAGCCTACCATGGGGAACCTTATCAAACGCCTTACTAAAATCCATATGCACCGCATCTCCCGCTTTCCCCTTGTCCACCTCCTTATTCACCTTCTCAAAGAATTCAATCAGATTTGTGAGGCACGATCTGCCCTTCATAAAACCATGCTGACTATCCTTCATCACATTATTCCTATCCAGATGTTCATAAATTCTAACCTTTGCAATTCTGTCTAAGACTTTGCCAACAACAGAAGTGAGACTCACCAGCCTATAGTTACTAGGGTTATCCCTACTCCCCTTCTTGAACAAGGAACCACATTTGCTTACCTCCAGTCTTCTGGCACTATTCCTGTAGACAACGAGAACATAAAAATGAAGGCCAATGGCTCTGCAATCTCCTCCCTTGCTTCCCAGAGAATCCTCGGATAAATGCCATCAGGCCCAGGGGACTTATCTATTTTCACCCTTTCCAGAATTTTCAACACCTCTTCCCGACATACTTCAAAGCAATCCATTCTAATTAATTGTGACTCAGTATTCACATCGGCAACAATGTCCTGTTCTTGAGTGAATACTGAGGAAAAGTATTCATTCAGTGTCTCCCCAATCTTTTCAGCCTCCACACGCAACTTCCCACTACTATCCTTGACTGGACCTGTTCCTACCCTAGTAAGTCTTTTATTCCTGACGTACCTATAGAAAACATTAGGGTTTTCCCTAAACCTAACAACGAAGGATTTTTCATGTCCCCTCCTTGCTGCTTTTAGCTCTCTCTTCAGATCCTTCCTGGCTACCTTATAGCTCTCAATCATCGCAATTGAACCTTCACGCATCATGTTTACATAGGCCGCCCTCTTCCCTTTAACAAGGGATTTCAATTCCTTATTAAACCACGGCTCCCACACACGCCCCTTTTCTCCCTGCCTGAAAGGTACCTACTTATCAACGACACTCAATAGTTGCTCCTTGAAAAAGCTCCACATACCAATTGCGCCGTTCCCTTGAAGCCTACTTTTCCAAGCCACGCATCCTAAGTCGTGTCTCACCGCATCATAATTTCCCTGCCCACAGCTATAACTCCTACCCTGCAGTGTACACTTATCCCTCTACATCACTAGAGTAAAAGTCACCGAATTATGGTCACTGTCCGCAAAGTGCTCACCTATCTCCAATTCTAACACCTGGCCTGGTTCATTACCCTGGTTCATTATGGCCTCACCTCTTGTTGGCCTGTCTACAATTTGTTTCAGTAAAACCCTCCTGCACACATTGGACAAACACCAACCCATCTAACGAACTCGAGCTATAGCTTTCCCAGTCAATATCTGGAAAGTCAAAGTCCCCCGGAACAACCACCGGATTACTTTCACTCTTCTCCTGAATCATCATCAGAATCCCTTCTTCTCCGTTTCTAGGACTATGAGGAGGCCTGTAGAAAACTCCTAACAGGGTGACCTCACCTTTCCTATTCCTAACCTCAGCCCAAACTGCCTCAGATGGCGAATCTTCATCCATCATCCTTTCCATCGCTGTAATACTATCTTCGACAAGCAATGCCTCATTTCCCCTCTTTTAACTCCACCTCTGACCCTATTAAAACATTTAAACCCTGGAACCTGCAACAGCCAATACTGTCCCTGTTCTGCCCATGTCTCCGTAATAGCCACAACATCGAAATCCCAGGTACCACCCGATGCTGGAAGTTCAACTACCTTATTTCGGAAACTTCTTGCATTGAAGTATACACATTTCACGCCACTTTCCTGTTTACAGGCACCCTACTTTGAGATTGATGCCATGTTCCTAATCTCCCAATACACCAGGTCCTGCACCCTAAAGCTACAGTCGAAGTACCCATGCCCCTGCAGAGTTAGTTTAAACCCCCCAAAGAGCACTAGCAATCCTCCCCCAAATATACTGGTGTCCCTCAGGATGAGGTGTAGACCATCCTGTTTATATAGGCCCCAACTTCCCCAGAAGGAACCTCAGTTATCCAGATACCGGAATCCCTCCCTCCTGCACAATCCCTGTAGCCACGCATTTAACTATTCTCTCTCCCTATTTCTCGACTCTCTATCACGTGGCACGGGTAACAAACCAGGGACAACAACTCTGTTTATTCTAACTCTGAGCTTCCAACCTAACTCCCTGAAAGCCTGGCTAACATCCTCAGCCCTCTTCCTACCTATGTCGCCGGTGCCAATGTGGACCACGACATCGGGCTGCTCCCCCTCCCCCTTCAGGACTCCGAAAACACGATCAGAGACGTCACGTACCCTTGCACCTGGGGGGCAACATACCAAACGTGAGTCTCTCTCGCCCCCACAAAACCGCCTATCTGTGCCCCGAACTATCGAGTCCCCAATAACTATTGCTCTGCTCTTCTCCACCCTTCCCTTCTGAGCAAAGGGGGCAGGCTCCGTGACAGACGCCTGAACCCCATTGCTTACCCCTGCTAATTCGTCCCCCCTACAAGTATTCAAAACGGTACACTGCACTGACTGCTTCCTCCCAGTCCCCCGAACTGTCACCCATCTGTCTGCAATCTTTGGTGTTATTCCTTCCCTAAAGCTCCGATCTATGACCCGCTCTGCCTCCTGAATGATCCTAAGTTCATCCAACTCCAGCTCCAGTTCCCTAACACGGTCTTGGAGGAGCTGGAGATGGGTGCACTTCCTGCAAGTGTAAGCAAGATACAATTATATCAATGGTCAAACTTCACATCCAAACTTTTCAAGGACTATGTATATATATAGATTGGGAATAAAACAATGCAAATATACTGTATACCATCCAGAATCACAGGGTCCACAGGAAAGGTGATATCAATTATTAAAGACTATGCTGAGGTTTTATGGTTCAGAGTAGCCAGATAATTTCCATAAGGGAGTTGTATCAGTGCTGTTTGTGATCTGAGATGTACCAAAAGAATCTACAAAACCACGTCCATCTGAAACCAATTTTGGGCATAATGTGAGAGTACCATTAAAATTTATGAAGGAAAAATTAATCAGTCAGATTACAGAGACCACGCATTTGGAAGATGTGTCAAATTTTAGAGTTGGACTAAATAATGTTGGGGAGTGTCGAGACAGTATTTGTAAGTATCGCAGCAAATGGTGAAGCAGTAAGTGTATAAGAAATCAAAAATCACAATTTTGCCGCTGGGAATAATGCAATTATTTAACATTCATTAATCGGTGAAACTTTAAAGCAAGGTTTTGAAGACCTTATCAAATTGAGAAGAATTTCAGTGAGGTTAGCTACTTGATAGGGACTCCTGGCATGAAGGAATCTCACAGAATGTGCGATAAGAATATGCTCTAACGGTATTTTGGCAGAGAACGAACGCAAGAGGAGAATGCGTTATTGACTACGACACACTGGGAAGGACCAATGTCAGGGAACTCTGCGTTGGACGTTCGTGAAATAAAATTGCACAATGCAAAACTTGTCCAACATTGGTAAAGTTATTCAGTTATCTTCCAGAAGAAAATCGAAAGAGTTATTACTCTTACATGGAGAGATCTGCTGAAATATACTGGGAATTAATAACCTAATTGTAGATGATGTAAATATAGGAGATACTGTTCTGACTTTGTAACATCCTTGCAGGCATAACCATCTAAAGTTGTACAAGTCCATCAGGAGATATTACGTATGCTCCAAAATGGCATAACCGAAGTGAGTTTCAATGAATGGAGTTCACCCATCATCATGGTGCCAAAGCCAGATAAGATCCAATAGTTATTTGTGGACTATCACAAAATCAATGTTAGAAAGACTGATGCATTTACATATCTGCAGTTGAAGGACTGTGTGTAAAAAATTGGAAGAGAAACATATTTCTAAGTTGGACTTCCTCAAAGGTTACTGGAGTGAACTTTGTCAGAAATATCAAAGGCAATTTTGTAACGCCAACTGGATTGCAGAAATTTAAAGTAATGCTGTTTGTATCAAAAACACTTCAGCCACATTTCAGAGGTTAACTGACAGGGTAATTGCCGGATACGCAACTGATTGGTGTATATCGTGCCTGGTGACTTTCAGTCTCTCATGGATTGAATATTTTCAACATTGATCGGGCTTGTTCGATCGAATTCGGAAGTCAAACTGGTTTGTAAACCTAGCTGAAAGTGAATCTGCCAAAGCCAAATTCACCTTCCTGGGATATGTCGTTGAACACAGAAAAATAGTCCCATGGGATGCGAAATCGAAAGTTACAGGGGACTTTAACACATTGTTGATGAAAAGAGCAGTACTACAGTTCCCTGGATTGAGTGGCTTTTACTCAAAGTTTGTGCTGAATGTTAGCAGTGGGACTGCTCCACTCACTGAATTGTTAAAAACAGGCAAGAAATTTCAATGAACACAAGACTTTCAAAAGGTATTTGGCAGCATAAATACGTGGTTTGCCATTGCCAATGTATCAGCCACAACACTGACACGAAGGCTTTCAAGGTGCCTATAGATGCCAGTGATGTGCCTGTCACTCTTCTTCTGCCCCTCTAATTTCGACCTGTGAACCTGTTTCATTTTTACTCTGTGTTTATGCGGTTTAATTATGAGGACGGTTGAGTATTTTTGGAAAAGCATAATTAAGTCGATTTTGGATGGCTGAGTTCTGTGGGTGTTCTATATTCTGTTCACTGTGTTTCATCCCTTAATATTGTGAATAATTTTCTCTCTGTTTTAATAACTGGAAGTCAACCTAGCTAAAGTATTCTGAGTAAATTTTACGACACACTCACCAAAACAAATAGCGACGTTACGCTCTGGATTGCATGCATAAGAATGTTTTGAGTGGTGTGGCCTCGGCAAAACGGGGGTTGTTTTTCTCAGAGCAGAGCTGATTGTGAGGAGACATAATTGGCGTGTACGAACTAATGAGGTGCATGGAATTACAGATTGAGGGAAACATTTGCTCTTGATCGATCACCAGGGTTTGTAGATTTCAGATAAGATGCAGAAAGGTTTGAATAGACTGGTAGGAAATCTTTATCATTCAGCGGGTGGTAAACTCTTGAGCTCAGTCTCCATAAAGATCAGTTGGACAGTTAACTCTTCATTCTTCTCTGATTCCACTGACCAAAGAATTTGGAAAAATGCTTACAGCCGAGCATTCCCACGAGCAACAGTTATTCGATCGGTGGATTTATGAAATAGACAGGTGCCCATGAGCAACGTGTGCGAGTATTCGGCTTCCCTCCTGCGATGACGCTGGCACATTGACTCTGATGATCTCGGGGACATTTCACGAAGGCATTCTCGTTCCTGCAGATTCGGAGCTCATACCTCACTTTGGCTTTCGAAAAATCGGTTATTAATGCATAATTGAAGTCGGCAGTGCCTGTGAGCCTACAATTTTCTGATTCGTAGGCATGCGCACTATCCATTGCGCCACTGGCCCAATGCACAGAGGCAGTCTAAAGAGCCGTGATGCTAATACGGACACGGTTAATAGCAGTCATATTCACCAGTTGAACAAGTGATAAAGATCACTGCTTCAGTCACTGCTTCAGTCCAATCTTCATCACCTTGCAAAGCAGCGAATTTTCCAAAATAAAACACATATGTCCTCATGAAGCTTCCATTCAAACTCTCTCTGCTCAGTCATTCAATGGAATCACTGCTGATCTGATGAATGTCGAATCCACTTCTTCACCATAACTGACGTGAACGTGAGCCTAATCACCACATCGTATAAACCAGTTAACTTTCAGATGTTGCGATTACAGTAACGACCTTTGCGAGTATGCAGGAAAGTGAATACTGTGACCCAAGCAAAAAAATCCCTTCATGGAAATTAATCCAGTTCAAATTCAACCATATAAGGACGGGCAGATGACGTAAACATTCCTCTGCATCTCTCTGCACAGATGCTTCTCCAAGAATTGACGCTTTGGAGAATTCTTCTTTGTAATTTAGACTGTCTCAGCTCCAGATATTCTCTCGATCCACAAACAAGTATTCTGCTGAAAACTACTTCACTGAAACTTAAAATAGTTGACTATCGTTTCGCCCAACTGATGGCCCAATGTTCCCTGTTCCATGTCAACACAAGTTCCTGCAGGTGAAATTGGAGCTCCCAGCCTGATGTCCCACTGCTTCTTGATGCGTGGGAATTGAAGCCGCCGTCGTTAAGGCGGGAGCTTTTAGCCTCGATATTTCACGCGCCTCTGTATCATCAGAGAATGGCATTCCACTCACCAATTACATTTTCGCAGCCACATGCTCGCGCTCAACGCCATAACCATTTCCAATTAATTTTGGGTGCAGTTCGACTCACTTTCTCTGATTTCACGCCCTTGAACTGGGATTATATGACATGCCATTATATGATTACGTCAATGAGTGAGGAAATTATTGAATTGGCCGATGTTAAAATACAGTGTTATTGAGAAATACATTTCAGCAATACCCTACAGTATCCTTTGACCTTTTGAAATTTTGTAGATATCTCGCAAACGTAATATCCTACAACCTCAGTGTTGCAATCACTACAGTCTCTCGGGACATAGAAGTTAAAGATTCAACCGAATCTGAGTTCCCACATCTCAGTCACTGTTTGACAAGTATTCCTTTGTGCGTGTGGTTCTGTTCCTGGCATAACCTCTGCCACGATCCGTATTGCTTTTGGCATCGTGCTTTTCCATGTGACGCCAGGATCATGAAATAGTTCTTCCTTGGCATTGTAAATGCAGCAAGTTCTGCTCGAATCATGGTCACAGCATTCGGCATTTTTCCTGTTTTACTCCATGTAACATGTGCTTAGCAAACGCTGGGAAAATGAATCTTTGTTTTACATAAAAATACTCCCGTGGTGATAACTTTCCTTCTTCAAGCACCCGCTGTCTCACATTTTTGCGTTTCACATGTCATAACCTCCCTTTATCGGAGAAGTCTCTCGCTCCCACAAGAACTAACTCGCCTAAACGACCATCCTCCCATTTCACTGAGGTATTGCACAATATAATACTCACATTTACACTGTTTATTATGTACTGCTGCGGTCACTGTTTTGGGTGAAAGTGCTCAATCCCATGGTCGGCATCTTCAAGCAATTCAATCAATTTAGATGCAGCTGTTCTGTAATTAATCCTCGTGGGGCAACTTTCACTGACACGGCCAAGAGATCACTCGAACATCGGGCTCAGGATAAGTGCACAGCGCAGTATTGAGCAAAAGATGTTTTATTGGAAAAGACAAGTTTCTGTGGCCTTCTCCAGTCATTTGTTTTCATTTGTTCATTCGGTTCCCCCGAAATATTGCCTGCAGTTCTACAATTTACATTGCAGTAGTCATGTGATCCCACTGGAAACCGTGCATAAATTGACCAAGTTGTAAAGTTTAGGTTATGAAGGCAGATTGTTTTGACAGCGGTTGTTTTCTTAAGGCAGAGGAAACTGTGAGGGTACATGTTTCATATGCACTAAGTAATGAGCGACATGGATCTTGCAGACTAAATGAAATGTTTCCTCTTGACCAATCAACAGGGACTTGACTGAAGATAAGAGGTGGAGAGAGTTGAGGAGATATGCAGGAAAATCGCATCAGCAAACAGATGGTTGAATCTAGATTCACTGGCTGAAGGGATGCGCAGAGGCGAACACACATAACCTTTAGAATTACACGGATCTGTACTTGAGTTGTTAATACATACAAGGACAAGAGATGGAAATGAATAAAGATAGTCAAGCGATTGCATCTGACGAAAGCATGCACAACGAGCTTGAGGGCTGTCATTCTACACATACGTGGTATTCTTGCAGCTGTTTATGGTCGGCTAGAAGTTCCATTTATTTCGCTTCATTCGCTGTGACACGGCTTTGATTCTTAATCCGGGAGTTGGGGGTTTGTTACGATTCTGACAGCGACATCAGCAAAAGCAGACCACCTGCGAGTGGGGTGCTTTTAGTACCTCCGATCAATTAATGACTTCGAGAAATGAGAGACGATGTCCCAGTCTCTTAAGGAAGAGGGCGGTGCCTCGGCAGTGTCTGCCCATATTGACAGTTCATTCTCCATTCTCCTCTGATTCTGCTTCCTAAAGGCTTTCCCAAAATTGTCAAAGCTGAGACTTGGCTCTGTGTCTTGTTTCCTTGACAATCGCAGGTGCCACAGTGAATCTCAGAAAGTTGACAGGTTTAAAGGGCAGCGTGAGCGACGAATTCAGCTTCCCCTCCAGTGATGACTCTGGAATAATGACACTGACGTTCGCAGGGACATTTAGTGAAGGTACTCTTGTCCCTGCAGTTCACGGTGCAAACCTCATTTCGGCTTCAGAACAGTCAGTTTTAGTGCAATAATGTCAGCGGTTCCCGCAAGCCAGGTTGGAATCGAAACTCCACACAGCATTGTGCTACATTGTGCGGTACATTAGCTTGTATGTGAATTTGAAACCTGCCAGTCTTGCTCTTGAACCAAGTCGAAACCTTAACTACAATCTCTGGATAACCAAGCGTATTATCCATTGTGAAACTATGCGTGCGCGTGCTTAATGTTGGTATTCTGCAGAGTTGTGATCTAAACACGGACATGACCAATCGTACTCATGTTCACAAGTTGAATAACCAGGAAAGATAACCACCGTTACTACTACATTCCAATGCTTCACTCTTTGTGCAGCGGGAGGTTTTGTAACGAAAAGACATTCACCCTCATGAAACTTCCATTCACTTTGTGTCTACTCAGCCATTCAATGGGATTTCCGCTCATCTGATGAATTTCAAATTCACTTGACTGATTTTGCTCCATCACTTTTGATACACTAATGCCTAATCACAACATCATATTCAAGCTAATTTTCGAAGTCTGAAAGGACTTTTACGAACTGTACGAGTTTACAAGAAATTGAATAAAATGAAATGAGCAAAAAAAAAAAATCCCTTCCTGCTCAGAGTTAGCCATATGAGAAAGCTCAGAGAGCGAAACCATTGCCTGCATTTCTCTCAGTGCAGATGTCAATAGAAGCTGCTCCAGATAAAGTTGGAACTTCCAGCTTGATGTCCCAATGCTCCCTGCTTCGTGTGAATGGAAGCTGCTGCAGCTGAGGTTGGAGCTCCGAGCCTGATGCGATGTATACCACGTCAATGGAAGCTGCTCCACGTAATGTTCGAACTCTCAGTCCCCGGCATTTCAATTCACTCTATACTTTCAGTGAAAAACTTCACACTCAATGATTTCATTACTGAACCCATATCTGCTCGCTCATCCCCATCCGCATTTCAAGTTTGATCTTCGCTGCTGCACCACACAATTCCTCGTATCCAGGCCTGAAACTTGGCACTATATGATATTCCACAGCAGTGGTCACTTCCTTGTATGACGAAAAAGATAAAGTAACCGATGTTAAACTACATTTGTTTTGCAGAAATACATTCCAGCAATTCCCTACGCTATTCCCTGACGCTTTCATTTCTGGAGAACTGTATCAATCTTTGCCATCAACAAACTAAGTGTTGAAATATCCATCGGCTCTGGAGATACCGAAGTTAACGATTCAGCCCACAATGAGTTTTCACGTCTCTGTCCCTGTCTGTCAAGTGTTCCTACTGTTCATGTAGTCCTGTTCCTAACATATCCTCTGCCACTATCTTTACTGCTTTTTGCATCATGCTATTCCGTGTGGTGCAGGTATCGTGCAGTGGTTAGTTTTTGCGATGTGGCAGCAGAAGAATCATCTGCAATTTGACTTCCAGTATTGTCACTTGCTACCTTTTTATGCAGAGTAAGATATGCTGAACAAAAGCAGGAGCGAATCAACCTTTTTTGACATGAAAATATTCGTCGAGGTGATGGTTTTGCTCCTTCAAACCCTCGCCCTTTCACATCTCTGCTGTATATGTATCAGGATTCAAACCCACCCGTTCTCGGAGATTTCTCCCCATCACACGATCAGTAACCCTGCTTTAGATCCGTCCTCCAGTTTCACTGAGACATGTAGCAATCAAGAACTCGCATTGACATTGTTCAGTCTGTGCAGTTGAGGTCAATGTTGTTGGGCGAACGTGACCCAATCCCACAATTAGGACCTGAAAACCAGTCGATCCATTTACATAATGCAGTTTTGAGATCAGTGTTCATGTAGCAATTTTTACTAACATGTACCGGAGATCACTGGAACATCAGGCTCAGGAGCAGGACACAATGCAGAGTTCAGCAAAGTGTGTTTCTTTTGGAAACGATAGGTTTCTCTGTTTTAATTTCAATGGAGAAGAGTAGATTGTGAGGAAACATGATTTAGAATGGAAAACAATGAGAGATAAAGGCATGTTCGGCTGAAAGAAATGGTTCCTCTCGGACAAACGCCAAGTGGTATCGGCTAAATGTAAGAGACTGAATGTTTTCAGTATATAAGCAGTTATAGCTTTATCACCAGTGGTGGTGGATAAATCTGCAAATCATTGTGATGATATTAACACAACCTTCAGAGGTTTTCAATTTGTATTTGTGATGCTAAGGCATACAAGGCAAAGGGGTGGATAATGGAATGAGGATACTAAAGCGGTAGTTTCTGCCAAGAACGCTCCAACACGTTTGAGGGCTGTCACTCTCCCTGCGTCTGACCGCTGTACTGGTCCCTGGTCGTGTTGTGGTTCTGAATTGGCACCTTTACCACTGCGGGCCGGGGTCAATTCCCAGTAAGGGCTGTTTTGTTCAGCATCAACAGCATGGGCTTCTGTGATAGGATTCCTTTCAATGCTTCGAATCAATCAATGTCTCCACGAATATCAGAGTCAATGTCCCAGCCTCTTCAAGAAGGAGAAGGTGCATCGGCACTCCATGAACCAACATGAGAATGAGATATTTATATTGTTTCCTTGTCATTTCAAGGAGCCACAGCGATTGGGTCAATGGCTCTGTGAAATTGAGAAGTGCCGATTCGCAGTGTGTGGGACTATTTGGTATTCCTCATTTGTGATGATGCTGCGACATTGACTGTGATGTTCTCTGAGACTTGTACTGAAAGAGATTCACGTGTCTGCATATCAGGAGCTCAATCTTCATCTCAGCCTCAGAACAATGAGGAAGATTAGGTTGTGAGTGTAATAAATACTTGCATTTAATCGAGCTAGAGAAGAGTGAAACCTCCAATGTTCTGATCTGGATTCAGGCACGTTGGACTTTACGCCACTTGCCCCCTATGTTCTTCACGCTTTCATGCTTCAGATTTGTGATGTTAACATGGACAGGAGAAATAGCAGTTATATTCAAAAATTTAACCAGGAAAGGAAATCGCTCCCACTGCTTCAGTCCAATCCTCCCCACTTCGTGTTTCAGCGCGATTCATAATGAAAACATATCTGTCATGATGAAGCTTCCATTCAGCCTCTTGTCTGTTCAGTCATTGAATGGGATCATCGCCGATTCCTGTAAATTTCAACATTAGGTTCCTGCTTTTCCTCAATAAATCAAGATAAACTGGAGCAGAATGTCAACATCAAGTAGAGTCATAGAGTCAGAGCGATGCACAGCATGGAAACAGACCCCTTGGTCCTACTCATCTATGCTGACCAGATATCCGAACCCAATCGAGTCCCACCTGCCGTCACGCAGTCCATATCCCTCCAAACTCTTTCTATTCGTATATCCATTCAAATGCCTCTCAAATATTGCGATTGTACCAGTTTCCACCAATTCCTCTGGCAGCACATTCAATACACTTATCACTCTCTGTGTGAAAACATTGCCCAGTCGGTCTCATGTATATTTTCCCCCTATCACCCTAAAACTATGCCCACTAGTTTTGGACTCAAAGACCCCAGGGAAAAGACTTTTTCTATTTCCCATATCTTTGACCCTCATAACTTTGAAATTCTCTAACAAGTCACGCCTCAGCCTCAGAAGCGCCAATGAAAACAGCCCCAGCCTGTTAGGCCTCTCCCTATATCGCAAATCCTCCAACCCTGGCAAAATCCTAATTTTTTTTCCCGAACCCTTTCAAGATTCCGAACTTCTTTCCAATAGGAAGGAGACCAGATATGCACGTAATATTCCAACAGTGGCCTAACCAATGTCTTGTACAGCCGCAACATGACCTCCCAACTCATGTACTCAGTACTCTGACCAATAAAGGAAAGCATATCAAACGCCTTCTTCACTATCCTATCTACCTGCGACTCCACTTACAAGTTAAATTTCAAATATCAGAATTCTATGAACCTGCACTCCAAGGTCTCTTTGTCAGCAACGCTCCCTCGGACATTACCATTAAGTATGGAAGTTCTGTTATGATTTGCTTTCCCAAAATGCAGCACCTTACATTTATCTGAATTAAACTCCATCTGTCAATTCTCAGCAAATTGGCCGAACTGGTCAAGATCCTGTTGAAATCTGTGGTAACTCTCTTCGCTGTCCACTACACTTCCAATTAAATGACAAAAAGTAGAGGAACCAGCACTGATACTTGTAGCACTCCACTAGTCACGGGACTCCAGTCTGAAAAACAACCCTCCAGCACCACCCTCTGTCCTCTCCCTTTGAGGTAGTCATATACCGTTAATTTTTGAAAATTTAGTTTGCTTTCATGACTTGTATGGGTTTTCAGTTAATTTAATATCATGACTCGAGCTGAAAATTACTTACTGCAATTTAACCAAATACGCAGTCAGTCGTAGGATAAAAGGCAGAAAAAGAAAATATTACCTGTGTTTCTTTCTGCACAGATTGTCCTCCACGAGCTGAATCTTTGCCACATATTGCCTTATTTTTGCGAGATTTCCCTGGGACAGATATTCACTCAATCTACCAACATGGGGGCTGCTAAATAGTACTTTAATTCAGATTAAAATAACTGAGTATCCTTTCTCCAACTTCATGTCTCATTGCTCCGTGCTCCTTATCAATACAATCTGCTCCAGGTGAGGTGGGAACGTCCAGCCTACTGCCAAAATGCCCCCTGCTTTATGCCAACAGAAGCAGCTCCATATAAGTTGTTGGTCCCAATCTGATGTCAACAGAAGGTACTACAAGTGAGGTTGGCGTCCCAGCCCCGGCATTTCATGCACCTTTATACCATCACAGCAGGCTCATCCTCATGCCCGTTTGCAGTTTGATCTTCGCTGCTGCGCTATTCAGTCTCTTTTAGTTTAGCCCTGGGAAAACGAGATTATATGATATTCCGCAACACTTGTTACTTATGCGGAATATCACACCTCTACATTTCATAAATCAGAATTGAAACCCACGCACATTCAGAGATTTCCCTCCCTTGCATGGTCACTAACCCTCCTTTCCATCGCTCTTCGTATTTCACTGAGGCATTCCACAATCTAAAGCACACATCGGCAACAGTCTGTCAGTGCTGCTGCTCTCATTTTTGTTGGGTAAACGTGTCCCTTCCCATCATCGGGAACATGAAACCACTCGATCCATTTCAATCCCGGTGGTTGTGAAATCAATCATCATGTTGGAGCCTTTACTGACATGGACCATCGATTACCTGTTAACAATTCGTCCTGATTTCCTGCCACTAAGGCAGTATGACACCTCACTTGCTATGTTTCCATTAATGCCACACACTTTCATCTTTTAAGAAGTTTGCCATGGTAAAATAAACACACACCCTGTCAAAAGTACAATCTAATTCTTGTGCTAGGTGGCTTTCAGTCTGACATTAAGCTGACTGGTTTGTGATCTCTACTACCAAGATGCTCTTTCACTGCCATTCCTCCTATTGTGCCTCTCTTGTTTGTCTTTCCTTGACTGATCAAGACAATGCTCTTGAAATCACTTCAAAAATCATTTCGCATTACAATTACACGCTACATTGGAATTGTGAAAAACCCCTATTATTCCTACCCTTTTATTTGCCCATTATTGAGAGATTAACTGCCATTAGCTCCACTATACCAATAAGTATTTCTGGGCTCTGTGACACTCTTCCAGCAGTGTCACTGCATTTTTTGTTCCTTCGCAGAATTTTTACAGTCGCGTTTGATGTTTATTTTAAAGCATCATTCCTCAGAATTACAATTTGTCATTCGACCAAAATCGCCCACATTTTCATTTAAAGTCTCCTCCAGTGATATCAAAAGGGGAAAAAGTGAGTGTTTTAGCAGCAGATGAACTGAGATTGGGCCGAGTTATCAACTGTCAGCATGTGGGGCACATGTGATCGAGGTAGTGATAAGATCCAACAGCGCAGCCCAGCAGAATTCATGCTAACATTTATTTGGTGTTAGCTGCACAAAATGCCAGCGTCATTCCACTTCATTTCGCAATCTGTCTTTTTGTTTTTGGCTTGTCTTTTTCTCCTATAGTTCTCCGTAGATGACAGTAACTTTGTCTGACGTACAAAATGCCTACCTTTCATCTACCCCAAAATCGGATTATCTCATTGGTTCGATGTTGGCAGAATAATAAATTCGAAATCGATTGGCTTTTCGTTTACTGAGACGGAATTGAAACTCTTTGGTTAAATTTGAATTGTCGTCACAATAGTAACCATCTCAGGTACCTATTTCACAAACAATATTTTCAATATTCCAGAAAACTCTGATAGTGCTCTCATAAGCTCTTCGTGCAGAACAACATTCTACCTCTCTTAAAGGTACAATATACACTTTCAACTTCATAACAATCTGGAATTCCACGTCAGGCTGTCACTTGCCCACCACACACAAAACCAGAAATAAAGACGTTAAATAAAGGACAGTTATAAGTGAGTGAGGGAGCAGAAAAATGCGGAGGAAGAGAGGACTGTAGATGCTGGAGATCAGAGCTGAAAATGTGTTGGTGGAAAAGCGCAGCAGGTCAGGCAGCATCCAAGGAAAAGGAGAATCAACGATTCGGGCATGAGCCATTCCTGAAGAAGGGCTCAGGCCCGAAACGTCGATTTTCCTGCTCCTTGGATGCTTCCTGGCCTGCTGCGCTTTTCCAGCAACACGTTTTCAGCAGTCAAACGAGCCATGTCACTGTCAAAATGAAACTGGGGACAGAGAAAGTTTCTGTACTTGGCAGCACACAGAAAGTAGTCTAGTATTTTGCAGGAAAATACATCATAGACATGAGAATGAACAGATCTAATTTTTTTTGATAACTTGGTGATGTGGTAGAATTACATATTATCGTCAAGAGCAGTAGCCTGTAGTGTTTAGTGAACTACAACCATGTTTCAGACACTTTCATTTAATGTGAAATCCATATCCGCCAGAGCAGAAGTAGAAGAATGGGAAGTTCACAGAGGAATGTTAGGCTGGAACCAGTGGTGCGTTAATGGGGTGTAAGACAATGGATGTATTTGACAGCAAATCTGAGAATTACAAAATCAGTGTAGATGCTTCCTGGGAACCAATGCAGATCAGTGAGTTTTATTCGGTCAGAACAGAAGGGAAGCCAAGGAGGAAATGGCAGGCAGTTAGCTTAATATCTGTCACATGAAAGCTTCTCATTTCTTTTTCTTAAAGTTGTTGAGCAAGGCACTTAGAGAAAGAAAATCAAGAGTATGATGCAAATTCAAGATACTTTGCGAAAGGGTAGTCAGATTTGAACAGATTATTGAAGTTCTTTGTGGAGCTATCGTGTGCTATGGATAAACTGCCATGTCTTGATCCATTCGTGAGCCTGGAAAACTCCTCTTGAAGGCGCCCTCCATCCTCCTCACAATGTACATTCCCATCCATTTGGTGTCATCAACAAGTTTGGAAAAATTCAAAGAGGTTCAAATGTCCAAATCATGTATAGTGGTTGGGAACAATTTGGTTCAAGCATTGGATCTAGGATCCCTGCAATGCAGTCGCTGCAATGAGCCCCCACTCTCTCCCTATAATGCTGCATGTCGCATGCCCAATCCACCTAACCTGTACAGTCCTGGATATAATGGGCAATTCTCCTGAACCGTGAATGTTTGTACTGTGTGCAGAAACAGCAGCATCCGCAGGAATCCCACGCAGACACTGTGAATGTGCACACTTCGTGTAGGCAATCGTGTGAGACTGGAATTGAACCCCGGTCTCTCACACTGTGAGACAGCAGTGCTGCCACTGATCCTTGTGGTAATCCACCAGTAACAGAACACCAACCTGAGAAAAGTGCGCTTCTTCCTACTCTATGCTTTCCAGTTGGTAAACAATCCTTAACGAATGCAGGTACGTTTTCCATAACCACATTGTATTTCATGAAATTGTGTGGGACCTGATAAAACGTCTTCTGAACATGCAAACAGTGGGGTTCCAACGTGAATTACACCCTACAGTAGACTTTGCAGAGATCACATAACTTGAAAGATGACTCCCAGCGCATCCACATTCTCTGATTATCTTCCTCTTTCTTCAAAATTTTGGGATGAAGCCTGTCGGGCTTATTTGACTCAAACTTTAGTCCAATTAACTTTTGAAGTACGACCTCTTTACTGTTCTTATTTGTTTTGCCCCTTGTTTCATATTTTTGGGACATGTAATCTCCTGATGAATGGCTTATGATTGGAAGTTGACTGAGGGGCTGTGTTTTTCCAGTACCACAATCTTCGACACTGATTGCAAACATTTGCAATCCTCACTTTCTCCTTTTCCACAGTCCTGACATTTGCATAGTATCTCATTGTGCTGATTCGCTTTGCGTCTTGCCAGGCCAGATGATCAGCTGAAGCCTCGCCCATACACACATGTTCTGTTTCTCCCGACTTTCAACGAAGTTTGTACCTTTCCTGTTCAGAATTCCATATTATACAGGTTAGAATAAATGATGTGACTCCGTCAGACTCTGCAGTGATCTTTGATCCAAACTTGCTGATTACAAATCAATCCTTCTAATACCGTGTAAAATTGATTTGAAGCATATAATTGAGAGAAAACCCATTCAAACATGCTCGGTCAAGTGCCTAAACAACTGTTTATGTGGCTCAGTGTCAAGCGTTGCCTTTTCACATTCCTGTGAATCAACTTGTACAGTTTGATAAATGGAAGACGGGGTTGAATTACAAACTGATGTTGTTGATTTGGATAGCCATTGCAATTCCTTCATCATTTCCAGGTGTTTAATCTGTAACTCCTCACCTGGGACCAGGTGCACTACTGGACTGCAGCAGTTCAAGAAGATCATTCATCGTATTCTACATAGGCAATGGGAGATTGATAATATCTGCCAGTCTTGCTCATGAAAGCGCTGGAAAGTGGGTTGAACTAATCTGCTCATGGAACCAGCATGGACACGATGTGCTAAATTACCCTGTGTTGTAATCATTCGGTAATTGTGACTAAAATTAAAGAAAAAAAGACTCACACCAGAGTCAATGGATCTGTTTCTGTATCCAAAACTCAGTAAGAAAGCAGCTAATGGTTGGAGCATCTGTACTTTCAGACTCAGTGCTGCGAGAAACACCTGCAAGAAAACAATAACAAAATACTGCAGCAGGTTCAATATTTAAAAAAAAACAGGATATGTTGGAATAAATTAACTGGCCGATTTGTATGTGCATGGAAAGAAGGTAGATGAATGTTTTATGTGTGCAGACAGACATCAGGAATAAAACTGAAGCAGATTTTCTTGATCCTTATGATCTGAGAAAAAGAAGGAAAACGGAGTTGAGTTGTGACAGTCAAGGCTCGAGGGATGGCAATTGGTGGAAAACTCATAAAGACACAGTCGACTAGAGTTACGGAAAAATAACAAAAAGGGGTATATAAAATTCATCACTGTCAATCCAGTTGTGAAATTCAGAAAACACAAATATACCTTGCTGAAAATGTGTTGCTAGAAACGTGCAGCAGGTCAGGCAGCGTCCAAGGAGCAGGAGAATCGAAGTTTCGGGCAAGAGCCCTTCTTCATGAAGGGCTCATGCCTGAATCCTCGATTCTCCTGCTCCTCGGATGCTGCCTGACCTGCTCAGCCTTTCCAGCAACACATCTTCAGCTCTGATCTCCAGCATCTGCAGTCCTCAATTTCTCATCAAATGTACCTTGGTTTGGGTTTGGTGTGTTTAAATACTCTCCTCTGAACTCACTGTAAATGCAGTTTCGTAAACCCATCTCTACCAGTCCACGAGAGAAACCCACAATCATTGTGTCCTGGTCAAAGTCTTGTTCCATGTACTCTGCCATCCTGTAAATTTGGCAGACGTTATGCCAAGTCCAAGTTGCACTCCGTCAGCGCCTAGTAACACCGCATCCAATGCTCACGCCACCTAAACATGCTTAAGAGAGGACAAAGCCAACATGACTGACAAGAGAAGTCAGGGAGAGCATAGAAACAAAAGAAAAACGCACCATCTGATGTAGATTAGTGACACCTAGAGCATTAGGAAGGCTCTAATAACGAGCAGAGAATAGCTGAAATGGCAAGATGAGTTATTAAGATTTAGATCGTAAGTGAGTGAACTTGAAATACAAAGAATGTTGCAAGAGTTTGTTCACATATTTAAAAGTTTACAGAGAGAATAGTAAGGTGAAAACAATGACTGCAGATGCTGGAAACCAGATTTTGGAGTAGAGTGGTGCTGGAAAAGGACAACAGTTCAGGCATCTTCCGAGGAGCAGGAAAATCCGACGTTTCGGGCAAATGCCCTTCATCAGGAATACAGGCAGAGAGCCTGAATGGTGGAGAGACAACAGAGAGAAGAGTGCAAATTGGTGCACTGGAGAAGACGTAATGGGGAACAACAAAATGGTGCAGGTGAACACGTGCATTGCACAAGTTTTCACAGTGAAAGGCAACAACAAAATACGTGAATTAAGAGACGCAAAAGGAAGAAGTGAATGAAATGCCAACACTAACTAGAAGATGCCGAGGAAGCTGCAAGGCCTGAAGCAATTAAATCACTGAGCCCAGATGGACTGCCTCCCTGATTCCTGAAGGAGATTGCTGAGCAGATTCTGGAGGCATTGGTGGTGATCAGTCTGGAGTCATCGGCTTCAGGATGGGTCCCAGGTAAATGGAAATTTTTAAATGCAATTCCCCTGCTGAAGGAAAGGGGAGAGGCAGACACAGAGTACTGGCGGACATGAGAACGACATTGTTGCACAGAACTTGGAAATAGATGGTAAAATATAGCAAAGTCTGCATGTCTTCATCAAGTGGACGTCATGTCTGAGAGCTATGCTACATCTCTTTGAGGAAGTACCAAGCAAGGAAGACAAAGCAGAGCCAGTGGACGTGATCTAATTCAACACACATAAGTCCTTTGATCAGGTGCCATACAGCAGACTGCTAAATAAGATAAGAGCATGCTGTTCGTAACAAGGAGGGGATTGGCTGGCTGAGTGAGAACAGAGGGGCCTTTTACAGGATAGCAGCCAATGACTTTTTAAGACTTGCACAGCGATCGGTGTTGAGAGCATAACTATTCACGTTATTCATGAAACATCTGGACAAAGGAGCAGAGTGAATTGTCGCTGCATTTGCAGTTGACACAAACGAAGTTGGAGAGACATGTCGTGTCAAGAAAGCTGGGAGACTTCATAAAGACCTGGGCAGGCGCAGAGAGTGGTCAAAGAATTGGCAAATGTAATACAATATTGGATGTGTCAGGTTATGCTGTATGACAGGTAGAAGGCTGGCTTCGACTAATTTCTGTTCATGAAAGCCTTTAGAAATCCGAAGCGCAAAGTGACTTTGGAGCTCTAGATCAGGCAGGTTCAGTTGGAATTAAGGAAGGAAAAGTCAATTTTATAATTCACATCAAGGGGCCTCGAATGCAAGAGCAGAGATGTCCAGTTGAGCATTTATATAGTTGTGATAAGACCGCATTTGGAATCTTGCAAGAAGTTAGGCCCGATATCTAAGTGTAGAGTCAGAGACATACAGCAGTTTAACAGACCATTCACTCCATATATACCACGCAGAACACATTGCCAAATTAAAATAGATCCGTCTGCCTGCATTTGGCCCATATACCTCCAAGATATTCCTAATCAGTTACTTATCCAAACGACTTTTAAATAATTTGATTGTAACTGCATCCATCACTTCCTCTAGAGGTTTATTGCACACAGTGACCAAAGTGTGTAAAACAAAAGCTGCCCCTCGTGTCCTTTATAAATCTTCCTTCTCGTACTTTAAAAAATATGCGCCGACATTCGAACTCCCTCACGTTTGATAGGAATCTTATTTATACTCTTCGTGATTTTACAAATCTCTATAAGGCCTTACGTCGAAGTCCGCTGATCCAGTGAAAAAACCGCAGCCTATGTTATTAACAGAAGACTTTCATTCATGACATCATCCTGGCAAATACTTTCTGAACCCTCTCCAATTTAATAAAATCCTTCTCATAACGAGGAAACCAGAAGTGTACACAATACTACAGAAGACGTGTTGACATTGGACAGGGTCTGAAGAAGGTTTGAAAGAATGATCCTGGGGGGAAGAAATGCTTGTCATAAAATTTTGAAAACTCGGGAGGTGTACTTGATGCAGTTTTGAAGTTTGAGGAGGATCTGCTTGAAACTTATACAATATGGAGAGTAGTAAGTAAAGTGGCTGCGAAAAAGTTTTTCAACTAGCACGAGAGACTAGGAGCCGACTGTACAGTCTCAGAGAGAAACGATTACCATTAGAAGTGTCTTCAGCAAGAGGGTAGTCATTCTTTGGAACTCTTTGCCAAGTCATTGCGAATATTCAAGATATAGATAGATATGCCCCTGATTGTTGAGGGGATCAACAGTTACAGGAGATGGTAGAAAGCAGAAGAATGAGGTTGAGAAATATATCAACCATGACCAAATAATGGAGAGGTCTCGATGGGTTGAATGGCCTAATTCTGCTCCTTTATCTGGTTGCCTTCTCGCTGTTGCGTGTGACTTCAATCTGCCCATAGACTGAGTAAGTCATATCAGTAACAATACTATGGAGCAGACGTACCTGGTGTATGGTTTTCTGAGTCGCTACATTAAGGCCACAAATACAGGACAGAAAACCCTCGATTACGTACTGTTTACTGCCAATCGTGGATTAATTTATTTCGATGATCGACGACATTACGATGAAGAATGACAGCAACAGCAAGTGCACAGTTGTTTTACTGGCCTCATGAACTACCCACTTTCTCAATACTGCGCATTGCCTGAGGCACAATGATTCTCAAGTTAAAGAACCAACAGTCAACTCGTGCGATCTCCTTCTCTCTCTCTAATGAGTCAGCAGGCCTGGGAATATGTCAACTTTGTTTTAAAAGCTTTATTTGTATATATGACAAGGAATAATTGACAATCTATCTCTATACTGTCCCGAATGGAAGAGTGAAGAAGTCAGTGGGAGAACTCTTCATTAATGTGGAGAGTGATAGAGCTGACTGAGATTATGAGCCGAAATCTAAATAGAAGAACTGACACTGATATGAAGCGTGAGCAGGGTACAACGAATTGGGGAGCAGAACTTAAAGGGAGGACAAGCACTTAAAAAGTATTTGCAGGAACTGCAACTGCTTCTCACTCCTGTCTAACACAAAGAAAACTGGAAACGTGGCCATGTCATGGCTAACAAGGGATATGAGGGCATAGTACTGCACTCAAGGAGGATGACAAATTGGCTGAAAATAGCAGCAGACATTAAGACTGGGAGCCATTCAGATATCAGCACATGATGAAGAAAGAATTAATGCAGAGCGAAAATTTCGTTTAACAGTAAGCTTGAGAGAAGCATATAATGAATTGTTAAAGCTCCTGAAAGTATACGAAGGGAGAAAAAGACGATTATTGAAAACAAATCCCTTCCAATGAGGAACAGAGGATGTTATAATGTGGGATAAATATATGGCATACAAAATAAATATGTTTATTAGTTACATCAACACAAATAATAGCACAAGTAATATTCCTAAAATGCTGGGAGGAAAAGGAAAGGGAGGAACTGAAGGAAAACAGTATTATCAGGGAGTTGGTGTTGTGGAAATTGATGAGATTAAAAGACAATAAATTCCACCAACTGCGAATCAAAAACCAGTGTACTTAAAGCCACCCTAAATGCAGTGAATGCTTTCGGTAACGAGAGTGTGGAGTCGAACTAGAGTAAATTAATTGTCATATTTCAATATTCTGTAGAATCTGAAACGTTATCTGTGGATTGGAGGTCAGTTATTGTGACGCCAATATTTATAAGAGGAAGTAGCGAGAAAACATGGAATGACAGAAAAGTTAGCCGAACACGAGAAAACAGTAACTGGATTGGAAAGAACCAGCATAAATTTACGAAGGTAAACTAGGAAAGGAGTTCTCGTCTTCTTGTACACAAATCACTGAACGCAAACATGCAGGCACAGGAGCAGGTGAGGAAGGCAAACGGTCTGTTCGCCTTTGTACTGAGAGGATTTGAACACAGGAGCAGGGAAGACTGGCTGAAATTGTGCAGGGACTTGGTGACACCACAACCTAGAGTGTTGTGTGCACTTATCTGGTAAAGAATATTCTCCGTACGGAGAATGCATAACAAAGGTTTACCAGACTGAGTCATGGGATGGGAGGACTGACGTATGGGGATTCGTTAGGATGAAAATCACTGAAGTTTAGAATGATGGAGTAGGATGTCACAGAAGCGAATAAAAATTATAAATAGTACGAATAATTTAAATGCAGGAAGGATGATTTCAATGACCAGGGCGTCCAACTCATAGAGGGTGGGGAGGTGGTGTCACTCCTACGAATATGGGTTTGTCCATTTAAGACTGCTATGAGGATTTTTTTTAAATCAAAGACTGGTTACTCAGTGAAATTTGATGCCACAGAAAGTAATTAAAGCCAGAACGTGGAATGTTGACAAGATGAAGATATCTATAGATTTGAGGGCAAGAGGGATCAAAAGGTGTAGGCCTAAAGAGTTAGCAGGTCACTGTGCGGAATGATCAACCAAGGTCATACTGAATTAGGGAGAAGGATCAAACATCACAACAAGCCAGTCCTGTTCTAATTTTCCATTCCTCCATTCTGTTAAATATGGGATATAAAAAAACAATCGTTTTTTACTGACACATATATCAGTAACACATTAACTAGATTTAAAAAACAATCCTGGAAATATTTACCAAACAGTAATGGGGGAGCAATTTTAGTATACGAACTTCAGCAGTTCGAGGAGGTGCAAAGTAACTTTTGAGATTCGTACACTGGCTGTTCTGTATCTCAATTTCATTCCAGTTCTCAAATTACTGAATGTTCTGACAAAAGCCACATAGTATGTATGAAATAAGTAAATTTCTTTAAAATGTTGCTGATACGAGGTGGCGGGAGTGGTAGGAAAGAGTGGGGAAGGGGAACAGTGAGAAAAAACAATGGGTCGTTTTTTTGTTGAGGCATTGACAACGAATGACCCCAAATTCCAAAACTCCCGCGACCCGCTATCCTGCTCAGGAGTCCTGTCCCTTCACATCCTGCTCCATTCTTTCCATCTCTGCCACATTTGCAGTAAAGTAAGGGACAGAGGTGTTCATGGGGTACACTTTCCCATCAATCCCATTCACTAATATACACCCAAGCGTCTCCCAACAACACCATATCCTCATGGATCACAGCAACGATTTCAAACAATATCATTCATTTTCAGCTCTATTCACACTGAAGATAGATAAGTCGAAAGTGGCCTGATAAATTAAATAAAACAAAATAAAACTGAACCAGGAATAGCGATCACTGACTGGGGCCTGCTTCTGGGAAGAAGACTCAGGCTCTCTGTGGCTTAATTTGCGACCCCAGATACACTACGTTTGGGTCCAGAATCATATAATGACCAAACATGAAACCTCTAACTGGGCTATAGCACCTGGCGCTTCGCTCCCCTTTAGCCCTCACTCACCGACTGTCGATTGGAGACAACAACATATCGTTCCAATGATCGATCGCCACAAGCATGCTTTCGGTTCATGTTAACCCCATGCATGCTGCAGTACCCATCCCAACTGATGATGTATAATGTCCAACAGCGAAGAAGAGGCGGACATACAGGACCAAGCTGGAGGCAGTGGTCCTCCAACCAATCAGAGAAACTCATGGGCGCGCATTGGGCTCTGATAAATCAGAGAATACGGTTGGGTTAAACTAATCTATCCAGAATGTCCACACCCCAACGCTCAAAATTCGATGAAACATTCTTCCAGTTCAAAACGCAATTGTTAATGATAACTCTGTTCCCTTTCCCGCAGGCGAAAGTGAGGACTGCACATGCTGGAGATCAGAGTCAGCATTGGAGTGGTTCTCAAAAAGCACAGCAGTTCAAGGAGCATGAAAATCGAAGTTTCAGGCAGGCACCCTTCATCAGTAACCTTTCACGCAGCGAATTTATGATCAATATTGCTACTATCCCTCATATTACTTCATGCCCTGCTTTCATGCACAGCGGTCGCACAGAACTTTTGTCTTTTGTTTGGCCAATCTACACTTATCTGATCGTTTTGGATTAGCATCATCAAGACTTCTTCTTACCTCATCAAAAAAATCGGCAGACAGTTCCCCACAATTTTCTATGAACAATTCTATTTTAGCTTTCCTGAATAAAACACATATTTCGTCATGTGACACCTCATTTTGTCTGATATGACCATTTGCAACATTTTGCATACAACTTTAAATGGTTATCCTGTCAGTACTGAAGTAATTGGCAAAACGTTTATCTTGGTAAACTGAAAGCCTGCATACATTTTAAAGATGAGAAAATATGTCTGAATGAGTTGTGACTTGGACATTAGTTATCGTGAATACAAAGTAAAGACAATCAGTTTGTGATGGCGTTGACCTCTACCACACTTTCAGAAGCCGCCAGACAAGCTGCATATTTCCAGCTTTTTCTGTTTTTTTAAAAATATATATCAGATTGCCAGTATTTGGCTTCTGCACTTGTTTTTGGGACGAAAGGGATGAAACGTTCTGGGTCGAAAGCAGGAGCAGTCACCACCTTCAGTCATGCAACTCCCAACTTTCCTCTCGTTTTACCTTTTTGTGAAAACACTAACTGGCTTTAAAATTGGATTTTAATGATAATCTAAGCGTTTACATGTTACGCTTTCTGCTCAAATACGATTTTTAAAAAAATTATCAATTTATAGCAATTTCAAGATTTATGTGTGCATGTCCCGGTTAGAATTCTACTTTTAAGGAGAAGGCAGCATTTCATATTGCTAACAATAAATGCTAACGATTTGCTGGCCATGGCCGAGAGAGCACGGAATCCAAATTACTAGACTTCCAGGGACAGTCTCTGTTTCTTTCACCCTGGACACTGTCTGATTCGGCATTACAGTTTCACATCCTTCTGCAAGTGACTCCTTCAGTTCTGTTTTGGTGTTGTTACGACTGGTTTCTAATGCACAGGCAATCCAATCATCTATTATGTTGCAGTTTCTAAAGAGTGAGAATCCTTCTCTTAGAGCACACTGCCTCTGTAGCTCAACGCTTAGATAGGGGAGGAACACGGACAGGGGAATGACTGCATGTGTCCTTTCTTTGCTGTAACCTGACTCTGGTGTTGAAATCTGAAATGAGACAAAATAAGCCAATTGAGTGAAATCCTACTTTCTGGTTGATCTCTCCTGAGGCCTCAGTCACTTCGCCAGAACGTGATTGTGTTTGCCTCTGTAAATGAAATGGGGTTCAGATCACTGAGGGGGTGTGAACACAGGTTATCCATCTTAAACCTCAGTCGCATACATTGTAAAACGTGACTGGATAATAGCATTGCGACAAGTGCTTGAAACATTTGAGAATACAACTTGGACGATGGGTCTCTTTCCATTCTGTAAATAGTCGATGACTTGCTCAAACTTATGTCCTGATAAATAAAACGCCATATGCTTTGGCATTAAGAAGCAGTCCAACAGCTTGGGAGGCAGCACTGGGGGTGTAATGGCTCAGAGTCTGTGTTTTCTTCACCACGGCCAGAGTTTTGTGCCTGGTCAGGGAATCAGATTTTATTGTTCCTGACAATGACAACAGTGAGAGTGGAGCAGCTTTGATGAGAATGCTTTCAACATCTCAGATCAGCTTGTGCCTCGAGCACATCAGCGTTCATGTCCCTGCTCCTTCAAGAAGGGGAAGGTACCTTGACAGTCTATGCCCAGTCGGTCAGTTCGCCCATCATTCCCCTCACACAGAGTTTTTAAAGAATCACAAAGTTGAAGCGGGACTCTGTTTAATTGTTTCCTTTGCAACCCCACAGGTTGTATGTATTGGGTTGGTTTGAAATTGATAATGTGCACAAGAGCAGCGTGTGATACGATTCTATCTTCCCCTCCTTTGACTGCGCTGTGAGGTTGACTCTGATGTTCTCCATTGCATTCATCGATCGGAGACATTTATCGGCATATTAAGAAGTTCCACAAATAATTCCAAACAGAATGAAATTCTTTCCAATGTTCTGGCTACAAAGTACTCAGAAACCGCTCATTTTGAGAGATATTTAGGAAAACCAAGGTTAAGCAGATAAACAACATGCTTTGCAAGATGCTTCTAATAAAGACGTCAATTCTTTTGAACGAATCGGTGGAATAGTTTTGATAATTCTTGTACTTTCTATTGCCACACCGAACTACTGTTTAAAAACGAATCTATTAAACAAAGAATTGCGGCTTAATCGACAATAGATTGAAGGTGGGCACGCCCTCATATCAATAGTTTAGACATCACAGCATTTCAAACATTCTTCTTCCTGCAGATAGGGAATTCAAAGCACATCTCGGCTTTGGGACAATGAGTTTGTAAGTGTAATAAAAATCGCCAGTGTTTTTGAGACAGTGAAGAGTCAAATGTAGAACCCCCTGATTTGCAAACAAGCAAATCATTAAGCCACTGATTCAAGTGCGCTTGGTGCCGTTCTGTGATGATACTAGGGACAGGTGAAACAATAGTAACCCTTCACAGGGTGAACAACCAGTAAATATAATCAACTTCACTACTTCACTCCAATCGACCCCACATTGTGAAGCAGACAATTTCGCAAAGCAAACATACTTGTTATCATGAATCTTTCATTCACCCTGTGTCTGCGCAGCCATTCAATGGGATTACCGCTGATCTGATAAAATTTATGTCTACTTTCGTGCTTTTCCTCGATATCTCGAGGTAAACTTGAGCTGAATAAAAAAGTCGTGCATTCTCATTAATTTTGGGAGTTTCATTGCCGTACCACTCAGTTACTGTGAATTGTAACTGAGAACATGTGATCGTTGTCAGCAGTGGGTACTTCCATATGTGAGTTAACTGGTGAAGTAAATGATGTTAACCTGCATGACTGTTGAAATATGCATTTCAACAATATCCCAGACTATCCTCCACACTTTGATATTCTGTGGAAAACAGTTCATCTCAGTCGTCAACATACCCAATGATGGAAACTACACAGCGTCTAGAAATATCGAAGTTAAAGTTTCAGCCCATTCTGAGTTCCTACATCTCATTCCAGACTTCGCCAAGTGGTCTTCCTCTGTTTGTGTTGCTATTTCTGACATATCATCTGCCACTGCAAGTATTTTTAAGTGCATTGGTTTGCGTGATGCCACGTTAGTATTTAGTGGTCAATACTTTGCTTTATGGCTGCATCAGTACTTTTAGAAGGCGAGTCATGGTGCGTAATATTTTCCTCATTTTCCGTTGTGTGACATGTACTAAATCAACACAGCATGGAATCAGTTGTTTTCACATGTAAACATTCTCCAAGGTGATGATTTTCTTCACTCAGAACCTGCTTTCTCACATCTCAGCGTGTTTTATATATAAGGATTCGAAACCACCCATTGTCGAATATTTTTGTCTTTCTGCCGCACTTACTGACGCTCCCCTTTATCTCCTCTCCAAGTTCCCTCCGGCACTGCGCAACCTAACACTTATTTTCATATTGACTCCATTCAATCTGTGATTGTGCAGTCATTGTTGTTGGGTGCACGTGCTCCAATCTCAACACGGGCAACTTCAATCCAATTGATCGTGTTCGATGACGCGGTTGCGTGATCAAAGCTCACGCAGCAACTTTAACTGACATGAACCAGTGTTTCTTGGAGCACCAGAATCAGGAAACGAGAAGAGTTCGGTGAATTGACCATGCAAAATTTCGAATCATGTTCAGGGATGTGTAGGTTAGGCGCATGAGTTAGGGGTAAATACAAAATAAAATGTCAGGAGAATAGGTCTAAGTTGAGTTATTCTTCGTAGGGTCAGTGTGGACTTGTTGAACTGAACGGCCTATTTCCACATTGCAGGAGTTCCATGGTTCTATGTAAAGGACACAGGATGGTACTGAGAAAAATAGAGTTTGTTGGAAAAGTGTTGTGATTTTTGATCATTTATTTAATTTGCTCATTCGTCTCCAAATGGGCTATTGTGTGCTGTCTGCAAGTCACCTTACAAAGGAGATGTGATAGCGCTGGAAACGGTTTGGAAGAGATTTTTCAGGATATTGCCTGGGCTGAGGAGTATCAGTTATAAAGAGAGTTTTGTCTGATATTTTTCTGAAAGCAGAGGGAATTGAAAGGAGACACGATAGAGATGTAAAAGTAATGGGGGATATGGAAAGGGTAAACTAAAAGAAACGTTTCCGCTTGCTGAAGATATCAATCACCAGGGAGGCAGAGATGTAAGAGGCAGAAAGGTTTGAGTATGTGTTTTGGGGAAAAAAAACCGTCTCAGCATCGCTTGTACGGAATATTGAACTCACAGTCAGGGTCAGAAACACTCATCAGTTGAAGCACTGTGAATTTTTGATGCCATCACATCGCTATGGGGTCAGTGGTTTTAAAGGAATTAGGATAGTAAAATAGTTGTTATTGTCCAGTCCCGGTATAGAGGCTGAGGGGCTTCTTTTTTTTCCACAGTAGCACTGGGTAGTACGTCTGCCATCACCGCATCAATCCGTGGTTCAGTTACCCATCGAGAAAAGTGCTTGCCTTTTCAGGCAACATTGTGGTTAACGCTGTTGTCTCTCTGCGCCAGGAAACGACTTTTTTTTTCAACCTGGAGTGATTGATAATGTGGAGTTTCCACGTTCTCCCGCATGGGTTTCCTTTGGCTTGTTAGGTTACTTCAAAGTGTCCAGTGATGAGCATGTTAGGGAGATGGTAAATAATTGCTCACCTTCTCAAAGTGCTTAATAAGATTTGTGAAGCACAAACTACTCTTCACAAAATCGAATTGATTATCCCGAAACTACGTTTTCCTTATTAGATGATCATAAATCCTACCTGTCGTAACTTTTTCCAAAAGCTTTACCTTCATCGAAACTCAGGCTCTTTCATCTACAATTACCAAAGTTTTCTCTGCTCCTCTTCTTGGAGAAGGGTTCAATATTTGCTAAGTTTGAGTCTTCTCGCACAAATCACATAGACACAGACTGCACAAAGTTCAGAGTTAAAAGTTCAGCTATCTCCACCCACGATTCCGAGAGAATCCTTGGTTACATCCCATCAAGCCCAAAGGGCAGATCTATTTTCACACTTTCAAGAATTGCCAACACAAATTCCTTCCAAACATTAATTTCGTGTACTCTAATAGGTTGTAATATCTGAGTATTCTCCTCGACAGCATTGTATTTTTTCATTTGTGACACAGATGAAAAAATCATTCAGCGCCTTTCCTTTCCTCGGACTTCACGGGCAACGTCCCTCGACGGTTCTTGACAGTTCTAATCATCTCCTAGTCATTCATTTGTTCCTGAACTGCCAATAACAAGCTTCAGTGTTTTCCTTCATCCTGCCAGCCATAAACATCGCATGTCCCCTTTTCGCTCGAAGTAGCTCTCTATTTCGGCCTTTCCTGGCTAGTTTTTAATTCTCAAGCACCAGACCTGAGCCTGAACATCTCATCTTTACGTAAGCCTCCTTCTCCCTCTTGACAATCGATTCAAGTTCTTCTTAGACACGGCTCCCTGGCTCGACCACATATTCCCTGCATGACATATACATACTTATCAAGGGCACGCAGTAACTGCTCCCTGAACATGCTCCAGATTTCAGTTGCACCAAACCACTGCAGATAATTTCTCCATCCTATGCATCCGAACTGAAGCCTAATCGCCTATCTCCCAGAAATACCTTTTGCCCTGCAATATATACCTATTCCTATCACCAAAGTGCTCCCTACCCTCCAAATCGAACAGATGGCTTGGTTCATTACCCAGTATCAATTCCAATGTGGCTTTGCTTCTTGTCAGCCTGTCAATATGCTGCGTCAGGAAACCCTGCTGCACACATTGGATAAAAACTTACCCATCAGGTTTACTCAAACTATTAACTTTCCAATCAATATTTGGAAAGTTAAAGTTCACCATGACAGCTACCCCGTTATTTTCGTTCCTATCCAGAATCATCTTTGCAATTTTTTCCTCTATATCTCTGGAACGTTTCACTGGGCTTAAAACTCCATTCAAAGTGACCTCTCCTTTCCTGAGTCTAATATCAGACCATTCTAGCTCAGTAGACTCCATAGAGTGCTCATCAAAGAACGTTTTCTCTCCCGTAATTCTGTTCTTGGCTAATCATGCCACACCTCGCCCTCCTGAACCACCTTCCTTATTTTTACTGAAAAATCGAAACTGCAGCACCAGGCACACCCAGTTGTTTCACTGTTCCATGCTTGGCTGGAGGTTTGCTAGTGCTCTTGGTGGGGGTTTAAACTAACTCTGCAGGGGCATGGGAACCTCGACTGTAGCATTAGGATGCAGGACCTGGAGTGTAGGGAGGTTAGAAACATGGCATCAATCTCAAAGGAGGGTGCCTGTAAACAGGAAAGTGACTTGAACTGTGTATACTTCAATGCAAGAAGTATACGAAATAAGGTCGGTGAACTTGCAGCGTGGTTTGGTACTTGGGACTTCGATGTTGTAGCTATTACGGAGACATAGGTAGAGCAGGGACAGGGTTGGCTGTTGCAGGTTCCAGGATTTAAATGTTTTAGTAGGGTCAGAAGTAGGGGTAAAAGAGGGGGAGGTGTGGCATTGCTTGCCAAAGATAGTATTACAGTGGTGGAAAGGACGATGGATGAAGATTTGCCATCTGAGGCTGTTTGGGCTGAGGTTAGGAATAGGAAAGGTGAGGTCACCCTGTTAGGAGTCTTTTACAGGTCTCCTAATAGTCCTAGAAATGTAGAAGAAAGGATTGCGAAGATGATTCAGGAGAAGAGTGAAAGTAATAGGGTGGTTGTTATGGGGGAATTTAACATTCCTGATATTGATTGGGAAAGCTGTAGCTCAGGTTCGTTAGATGGGTCAGTGTTTGTCCAATGTGTGCAGGAGAGTTTCCTGACACAATATGTAGATAGGCCAACAAGAGGTGATGCCATACTGGATTTGGTTCTGGATAACGAACCAGGCCAGGTGTTACAATTAGAGGTAGGTGAGAACTTTGGGGACAGTGACAACAATTCGGTGACTTTTACTTCAGTGATGGAGAGGGATAAGTGTGCACTGCAGGGTAAGAGTTATAGCTGTGGGCAGGGAAATTATGATGTGGTGAGGCATGACTTAGGATGCGTGGCTGGAAAAGTAGGCTTCAAGGCAAGAGTGTAATTGATATGTGGAGCTTGTTCAAGGAGCAACTATTGAGTGTCCTTGATAAGTATGTGCCTGTCAGGCAGAGAGGAAAGGGTCGTGTGAGGCAGCCGTGGATTAATAAGGAATTGGAATGCCTTGTTAAATGGAAGAGGGCGGCTTATGAAAAGATGAAGCGTGAAGGTTCGATTGGGGCGATTGAGAGTTATAAGGTAGCCAGGAAGGACTTAAAGAGAGAGCTAAGAGCAACAAGGAGGGGACATGAAAAGCCCTTAGTTGTTAGGATCCAAAGGCTTTCTATAGGTATGTAGGAATAACAGAATGACTAGGTTAGTAATAGGTCCAGTCAAGGATAGTAGTGGGAAGTTGCGTCTGGAGGCTGAAGAGATTGGGGAGACACTGAATGAATACTTTTCGTCAGTATTCACTCAGGAAAAGGACTTTGTTGCCGATGTGAATACTAAGTCACAATTAAGTAGAATGGATAATTTTGAGGTATGTAGGGAAGAGGTGTTGGAAATTCTGGGAAGGGTGAAAATAGATAAGTCCCCGGGCCTGATGGCATTTATCCTAGGATTCTCAGGGAAGCAAGGGAGGAGATTGCGTAGCCATTAGCTTTGATTTTTATGTCCTGCTTGTCTATAGGAATAGTGCCAGAAGACTGGAGGACAGCAAATGTGATTCCCTTGTTCAAGAACGGGAGTAGGGATAACCCTAGTAACTATAAGGCGGTGAGTCTCAGTTCTGTTGAGGGCAAAGTCTTAGAGAGAATTGTAAGGGATAGGATTTATGCACATCTGGATAGGAATAACGTGATCCAGGATTGTCAGCATGGTTTTCTGAAGGGCAGGTCGTGCCTCACAAATTTTATTGATTTCTTTGAGAATGTGACGAAGGAGGTGGACGAGGGGAAAGCGGTAGATGTGGTGTATATGGATTTTAGTAAGGCGTTTGATAAGGTTCCCCATGGTAGGCTACTGGAAAAATACAGAGGTATGGCATTGAGGGTGAGATGGAAGTTTGGATTACGAATTGGCTGGCTGGAAGGAGACAGAGGGTAGTAGTTGATGGTAAAGGTTCATCTTGGACTGCCGTTACTAGCGGTGTTCCGCAAGGATCTGTTTTGGAACCATTGCTGTTTGTCATTTTTATAAATGACCTGGAGGAAGGGTTAGAAGTTTGGGTGAGCAGGTTTGCGGATGATAGAAAAGTCGGAGGAGTTGTTGACAGTGAGGAAGGATGTGGCAGGTTACAGCGGGATATAGATAAGCTGCAGAGCTGGGCAGAAAGGTGGCAAATGGAGTTCAATGTAGCTAAGTGTGAGGTGATTCACTTTGGTAAGAGGAACAAAAAGATGGGGTACCGGTCTAATGGTCGGATACTTGGTAGTGTGGATGAGCACAGGAATCTTCGTGTCCACGTAAACAGATCTTTGAAAGTTGCCACCCAGGTAAATACTGCAGTGAAGAAGGCATATGGCGTACTGGCTTTTATTGGTAGAGGAATTGAGTTCCGGAGTCCTGAGGTCATGTTACAGTTGTATAAGACTCTGCAGCGGCTGCATCTGGAGTATTGCGTGAAGTTTTGGTCGCCATACTATAGCAAGGATGTGGAGGCAGTGGAACGGGTGCAAAGCAGGTTTACCAGGATGTTGCCTGGTATGGTAGCAAGATGGTATGAGGAAAGGCTGAGGAACTTGGGGTTGTTTTCATTGGAGAAAAGAAAGTTTCGGGGTGACTTGACAGAGGTGTACAAGATGATTAGGTGTTTAGATAGGGTTGACCGTGAGAACCTTTTTCCACGTATGGAGTCGGCTATTACGAGGGGCTATAGCTTTAAATTTAGGGGTGGTAGGTATAGGATTGATGTTAGGGGTAGGTTCTTTACTCAGCGAGTCGTGAGTTCATGGAATGCCCTGCCAGTAGCAGTGGTGGACTCTCCCTCTTTATGGGCATTTAAGCGGGCATTGTATATGCATATGGAGGATAGTGGGATAGTGGGCTAGTGTAGGTTAGATGGGCTTGGATCGGCGCTCCAGATGCTCCTAGCAATGAAGTAAACGCACTTCAAACTATCTTCACCCTTCCCTGTACACTCTTGCAAATCTGAAAACCTATTTATGTCCTCACTCCTCAAAACCCCCTGCTCGCTTGAGCTCCAATTCAGGTTCACATTTCGCTGCTGAGTTCGTTTCGACCCTCCTGAAGAGCAAAAGCAAATTTTTCCTCCCACCCCAGGATATTAGTTCTGCTGTGGTTCAGGTGAAAAATATCCTACTTGCTGAGGTACCACCTACCCCAGAATAAGACCCAATTGCCCATGTAACCGAATCTCTCGCCCCTGTACCATCCCAGTAGCCACACGTTCAAAAGCTTTCTCCTTATTCTTCATCTCTGTCGATTTCTCATGGGTAACAAATCAGAGTGAAAAACTCTGTTTGATCAAGATCAAAGATGTCACTCTCGCTCATTGAATTTCTGCCTTATATCCACATGCTTTTTCTTACCTATGTTGTTGTTGCATGTGTGGACCATGACTTGGGGCTACTCCCCCTCCCCCTTAAGAATCGCAAAAACACGATGTGAGACATCACAAACCCTGGGAGCTGGCAGACAACATACCAGTCATAAGCGTGTCCCCTACCCACTGAATCCGCAATCTGTTTCCCTCACTATGAATTCTCCAAAAATAATGCTCTCTTCCTCTCTCCACTACCCTTCTGAGCAACAGGAAAAAACTCTGTGAGAGAGACCTGTACCCCTTGTTTTACCCCTCATAAGTCATTCCCCTCAAAGTATCAATAACAGTATGCTGTGCTTGTAACCGAGGAGCACGGCCACAGTGGATGCATGCACTGTATGCCAGTTCCCTCTTCGTTTACTGACTGAAACCCGTTGATCTTTTTCTTGTACCTGAGGTGTTATGGCCTGCCTATAACTCCTCTCAATTATCTCCTCAGTCGGCAGAATAATCCAACGTCCAGTTCCAGTTTCCTTCGACACTTCCCAAGAAACTAGAGTTTGGTGTACTTCCCACAGATGCAGATATCTGGGACATTACTGGTGACTCTTACCTCCCACATTCTGCAGGAAAAACATTCATTTGGCCGACCATCAATTCCAAACCTTCTGAAATCTTACACACACCCGCGCACACACACATATTTACACAAACGCGCACACACACACACATATATATATGTATTCGCACACTCACACACACACAGATATAAATGCGTGTGTGCATGCATGCATGTACGTGGGTGCATATATAGTTAAAAGTTGAAAAGAACGTTGAATAAAACAGCATTTACTTTAAAGATCTAACTTCTGATTTTGTGGAGTGCTCGCATTGGGAAATGCCTCCGTTACTCACGACCATCCAGAAATACTCCCAGGATAATATCCAACTCTCAATAGAGTTACAGAGGTGACGTCTGAGATGGATTCGCTTTCTCATAATGCTGATCCTACACTGTGTTAAACTGTGGAAAGGATTCTTAGCTCGTTTCATATTATTGCAATTGCTGTAATCTCATACAGGTTATAAAACAATACAAAAAGAATGATATTTATCTCGTTGGACATTTTCAATGTTGTTGGAAAAACTCGAATCGAAATGATAAAGGTTTTATTTTAAAATAACTGCTGTGAGGCTTCGTGAATTGAAACACGAATATGTTTCGAGACATGTCACTGGATATTTTGGGGAAGCTAAGTGAGCAGCAAATTCACTCAATCCCTCCTCTGTGATTGCAGCCAACTGTCCAATGCAACAGATGAAAAAAAAGGTGCGTTTCTCTACAGGTCAGTTCCAACTTACTATGGTATAATTTCCCTTTGATTCTCCCCATCGTCTAATAGATTAGGTAAGTGGGGATGTCAGGATCCTAATGGAAAACTGAGATGTTGCGAGAATTAATTTCACACTTTTCGTATCAGTTTGTATCGTAAAACAATCATGCAGTGGACTGAGCTAACCAGCTTCCCTTAAATGCTGAGCTCACGCAAACACCTCAGTTCTTCTAAAATTTATAGAAGTTCACTTAGATCGAGCTGCTAAACCATTCATAATATTTTTCACACTTAGCCGTATTCAGTTGTAGGTGTTATACAATTTCTTTCCAATTAACGTTAACCAATTAGACAGTGTGCACTTAACACAACCCCATCTGTCCAGCGCAGACTCTCTGTCCGGGTTAAATTCATTCCTTGTGTGTGTGCCTTTACAAATATTTTAGAGTTAGCTTCTGAAATTACTTTTCTCTGAAAAATATCATTCCCGATTTCAATAACTGTAGAATGAAAAAAAAATCAAGCCGTGCTCCAAACTTTTCATTGGTTTCGAAGTTCTAAACTCCAGTTATAGATCCATCTGTCTGAGGGAAATTCCTTCCTGTTTACTCTCACCAAATTCAGATCATCTGGCAAACTTCCAGATGGACACCACTCAGTTTTTCCTGGTTTCACACCACGTGATCTATTGGTCTGTTCCACCTCGCCATGAAAGCCCGCCTTGTCTTTACTAATGGATTTATCCCCCAGGACCTCAGTGGGTTCCTTTGCAATGTTTTTGTTTCCAAGTAAACGCTGTTCATTCTTCCAGACGTCTTCTGATTCCAGGCATATCACTCCATGTCTGTTGTCAGGTCTTCATATCCCAGTAAAGTCCATCTTCAGAAAGGGTGCTGTGTCCAATTCAAGACTGGCAAACCCACTCTAATATTGTATAATGCCATTGCCAGTGGAGGGAGGATGGGAGCTATTTGAGTCACAGGTGATTCGGATGGTTGTTGCATAACACATCAATCCCTGACGGTGAAGTGACTGTTATTCCTCACTTTCCTCCCTTCTCTGAAAATTGAGGGGCGCGAATAGGGTAAATAGGCAAAGTCTTTTCCCTGAGGTGAGTGAGTTCAGAACTAGAGGGCATAGGTTTAGGGTGAGAGGGGAAGGATATAAATGAGGCTTAAGGGGCACCTTTTTCACACAGATGGCGGTAGTGTATGGAATGAGCAGCCAGAGGAAGTAGTGGAAGTTGGTACAATTGCAACATTTAACATTTACGTCACCTTACCTGCAGTCGACGCAGTTGGAGTCAAAGTAGGTCTGTGGCGCTGTAAGGCAGTAGCGCTAACCAGTGAGCCACCGTGCGGCCCTGCAGTAAAATTGCAAGTCACATGCAAACGCGTGTGAAATGCGATTCCTATCAGAGATGCTCTGCTTCTGTTTTTTTCCCTGTCAGGAACTATAAATCCTGATTCCCTGGCCAGGAAATGAACCCAAACCACAACGATGGAAGTGCTGAATCATAACCTCTAATCGACCAGGTTGCACGACTTGTGCAATTGCATCTTCTCTTAACATAATAGCTTTGTTTTCCTGCCATGAGAAGTTTCTACCAAAAAAAAATGTTCGTGATACACGTGGTTTTACAGAATGGAATAATGCACGATGTCAGTTCCAGTCATCAAACACCCATACGTTCTCACTTCCAGTTTGCAATGTTTGGCCCGCAGTCTGGCGTCTGAAGTATTCAGCTCAATGAGACTTTCCCTGCAAACCATTAACCTCAAATGAAACGACATACGGGAGTGAAGTCAGATTCGGTTAAATTTATTCGTGACCTGAAAAAGAACTGAACCTCATTTTTACCCAAAGAGAGAAATATACAGACACATCTCGCGAAAGTGACAAAGGCCTCAGGAGAGACTGACTTTATGAGGAATTTCACGATTTGGCTTCTTCTTCCTTCAATTTAGACTTTAAAACCCGAGCCTGCTTACGTAAGCAAAGGGGTAAACAGGCAGCAGGCTGCCATTCGAGGACAGGCCCAGCCATGAAGCATTGATACATGCTGAAAGTAAACCTCCTGAGGCAGCCTCCTGCCTGTTTTCTCTGGATTCCCGAAGTCGTTTAACGAAACAGAAACATTAAGCCGCTTCCCTGTATGTTTCCTACCCAACTGTTTCCCCGCTGCTCTATGGCATCTGCAGTTTCACGGTGTTCTTCCTGCCAAACTGGAGCATTTGTCGCGGCAGCTGCTTGTTATTCCCATGTTCATCGAAGTGGAAAAGCAAACTCAAGCAGATTAGCTCTGGAGAGAATGGCTTCACGATTTTTCATCAGAAAGAATTCCGAACAATAGTGAGAAAGCACGTTCGAATGTTTGCTGCAGTATATGTGAGAAACACAGCAAAGACCCAGTGGGACTCGAGCTCATGGCCACTGGCAAACAAGACTGGAGCTCTAATCACTGAGCTGCAGAGGCACGAGCGAAAGTGGTGCTTTTATGCTGACATAACAATAATGACCTCTAGCAGAATAAATTCCATCAACCGAGGTTTGTGATGCAACCTAAGTTTTGTGGTGTAAAATACTACTTGAAACCTACTTGTTTGATAAATTGTTTGATATAACACTTTGTCACTTTCCCAATATCTCGTTCTGCGACTGCAATCAAAATTTGCTTAAACTCCCTTCAGAGGAAAAGCATTGAAGTTTCCAGTATATGAAAGGCACGATGCAGTTTTGATAATACATCACTGGCGATGATTTGAACACGTATCACAGTTTTTCTTCATCACTTGGTGAGTAACCCCTTTCCTAACGACATTATGAGATCTCCTTAATGAAGGGGTCTCATACTTTATGGCTTTGATGCATGAAATTTCGGGTGGCAGACATAAAACAGTTAAAATTGAGCATGATCAAAAGGTTGGAATTCGAGGGAATGCCGATATCTGAGACAGCTTTATTTATAAAAAAAATCTTGGATGTCGAATTCGCTGGCTGGGTTGGCATTTAGTGACCATTTCTAATTGTTCTTGTTTGGGCTTTAAGACATTACAACGATAAATGGAGCGGAGACTGTGAAAAGATCTTAATAAAATGATGAAAAATGTTAAGAATTCGCTGAGCTGTGATGGGTGAACAACCACTGCTGTGAATACTCCCACGTGCATCATATTTGTTCGATGACCTCAGGATTGCATCATTGGGTGAACAACACACAACTCCTTCCCTTCCACCATGTGGGAGCTGGTGTGGGAATGTCAAGCTGCGAAGGCAGCAGCACACGGTTGGGAAAAAATGGCGGTGCTAAAAACGTCATTCAAATAAATCACAATAAAACACTGTACAGAGATCAAGTGCACGCATGCATAGAGGCAGAGGACATTTGACCAGAGTAGAGAGGGAATATGAGAGGACGAATGGAAGTGCATTCGAATAGTTTAATCGAAAGGAATGAAAGAGAGGTTGAGCTGCTGAAGAGCAGAGACATCGAAGAGACGTATGATGTTAATGCGGTGCAAGTGTACAGACTTGGTGAAGTATCTCACCATGGTGATGATGTGACTGGTTCAGTCTCAGACAACTGTCAAAGAGAAATTGAGCAAGTGGTGAGACAATTTCTCCACGAACGTGGCCAATGCTGCCTTCCTGCGCATCTCATCCAATTCCAGCAACTCCGCACACAAGACCCACCCCTCCAACTATGCCGAAGGCAGAATTCCCTGGTAATCACCTTCAATCCCACCAACCTCTGTTGACATCATATCATCCTCCGCCATTTCTGCAACGTGCAAATGGACGCCAACAGCAGACATGTATTTCCCTCCCCACCCCCAGCCACTTTCAGTGAAGATCATTCCCTCCGGACTCCCGTGTGAGCTCCACGCCACCCACCAAACCAGCCTCCCCTCCAGGCACCTTCCCATTCCATCACAGGATTTGCAAAATCCACAACACACCTTCACCTTCATCTCCGTCCAAAGACTGAAAAGATTCTTCCACATCCATCAGAGTTTTACCTGCATTTCCACACATGACATTTACTCTATCCGTTGCTCCCAATGCCGTCTACTTTACATTGGAGAGACAGGATGCCTAATTGCAGTTCCCTTCATAGAACATCGCCGGGACACCCACACCAAACGACATCACTGCCCTGTGGGACGAGCACTTCAACTCTCGCTCCCACTCAGCCAAGTACATGCTGTTCCTCGGCGTCCACCATCGCGAGACTTTTACCACCGGACGCCAGGAGGAAGAGGGCCTCATCTTTCACATTGGGACCCTCCAACCACACGGCATCAATGTGGACTTCAATATATTTCTCATTTCCCCTCCGCCATTTTATCCCAGTTCGATTGTTACAAGTTGGCACTGCTCTCATGAAATTTCCTATCTGTCGATCTTCCTTCTCGCTGATCCGCCCCACTCTGCTTTCCTACCTATCACCGTTTCCCCCACCTCAACCCACCTATCAAACTCACAGATATCTTGCCTCCTCCTATTTGTCTCTCTACCGCATCGGCTCACAAGCCTCATTCCAAATGAAGGTCTCTTGCCTGAAACGTCGATTCTCCTGCTCCTCGGATGCTAGCAGCCCTGCTGTGCTTTTCCAAGACCACACTCTCTACTCAGTGGCGAGGCAGTGGAGTTGTGTTGGGGACTGAAGGCAGAGGCCTCAGTTTTGCATGATTCAATTGGAGGAAATGTCTGCTCCAACAGGACAGGATATCGGACAAGTCCGGACTTTGTTTGACCTCAAGCCAACAGGGAGTTGATGGGATTAACATCCAACTGTTGTCCTTCTCCTTCTAAGTAATGGAGGCTGTCTGTATGAAGGATTCCTGCAAAAGTCTGGTCAAATTGTTGTTGTCTATATCTCTTAACCTCAATCCCTATCTTCAGGAACAATCCAGAGTCTTTGATAGACTCTTTCTCATTCTCTTGATTCTTAAAAATATACATCATCAATTTCACAGCATATTAGAAGGGAAAGATTTTTTTAAAAATGACTCCACCATGATCTGATAAAGTTGCGCATTTTCTCCCAAATCGAACTTTGATCAGACTTTGAATATGGAAGGAAAAGGCTCCGTTTATACTGGCAGAGAATCGTTCACTTGTTGTGTGTGTGGACATGGCTTCTGCTGTCATCAGAACTCACAAACTACAATTGCAGTCATATTTAGATGAGACTGTAGACATATGTGCATTCATTTCTCCATCAGAGCTGGAAACCCATGAAAGCAATGACATCTGGAACAAGCTCAGTGTATAGGAAAGGACACACTCCTTCTTGGACCTTCTGTGAAACCTGCTCGATCACAATGAGGAGAAATCATTTCAATGTCTAGAATGCGGAAAATGCTTTAAAACGCCCAATGATTGGTTATCCAAAACTATGCTCATACTAATTAGAAACCTTTTATCTGTCCAGACTTTGGAAAATGTTATCATTCCACTGTGCAGTTGATGCATGGGAAATGTGCTCACACGCATTAGAGTCCTTGAAAACTTCTGGGGACCTGACGTCTGATCCACGTGCTCACCCGGAGGACAGACATCTTTAATTCCACAACTAACGGACGTGCTGCAAATGTCCGAGCGATATAAAGTCCCAACAACAATATGAACACGACTTTTCAACGCCCAGATCGATGGAAGTGTTGTAAATGTTCCTGTGGACTGACATGGCATTAACGTGTTCACAAAGAAGACACCTTTGACTGTGGGAATCACTGCACCAGTTCCTTGTGATCGTTTTATCATGAACGGCTTCACCTTGAAGAGAGACCTGTCAAATATCTAGTGTGTGGGATGTGTTCTCCAGTCTCTGCAGGACTGATGTTCCATCGACATTTTCACAGCATGAGAGACATTTCAATTGTTTTCATTGTGGGACGAGGTTCAGGCGATCATCTCAACTCTCAGTTCACCAGAGAGTTTGCAGTGGGCAGAACGTATTTACCTGCTTCATTTGAAAAAATAACAGTTAGCTCACTCATCGACCCTGCTGAGACGGCAGAGAGATCCACTGGGGGAAAGAATTCACTCACTCATCGAGCCTGCTGAGACAGCGCAGATTTTACATTTTTCAACTGCGATTGTACTTTGTTCTTCATGATATTCAGGACTGAAAGCAAAGTTTTATTATTTTCAATAAATGTCAAACAAATCAATTTCGTATTAAGTACCATATGAGAGGTTAGCATAAGGGTGGGATTACATATTACTTGAAGCATCAGCACAGTTTCTCAAGGACAAATGTGTTAGAATTCTATGAGGAGGTAATGAGAAAATGAGATAAGGTCTATTCTGTGAATGAGTTCAGCATGAATTTCCAGCAGGCATTTGTCAAGGTACTATCTCAGAAGCTGCAAAATGATAGGCTATGGTGTTAGGGACAAAGGACTGGCATGGCTTGAGTTCTGGCTGACTGGAGGAAGGCAGACAGTTGGGTGAATGGGTATTTTCCAGGATGGCAGCGCGTGACGTGTGGAGTTCAGCAGGGTTCAGTTTTGGCACCACAAATATTCCCGTTATGCATGAATGATCGGGTCAATGGAACTGAGAATGTTGTTGTTCCATTTGCAGAATACACAAAAACAGGTGGAAGGACAGATCGTATTGAGGAAGCGGGCAGGCTGCAGAATTACGTGGACGGGCTGAGAGCTTGGATAAAAAAGGTTGCAGTTAGAACACTGTGTGGATAAGTGTGAGGTCATCGAGTGATGGAATGATTAGAGGCATAGACTACTTTGTGACGGGAAAAGTTTTCAGAGATCTATAGTTGAAATACACTTGAGAGATGTAGTTAAGGTTTCTCTTATGTTTAACATGCAGGTTTTGTTGTCTGTTCGGAAGGTAAATGTAATGTCGGCATTCGTTCAAGCGAGTTCAAAACCAACCGCAAAGGTTTGCAACTGACGCGATAAGAGGGTGTCGTCACACGCATTTGTATCATCGGGAATAGCTTTTAGCCACATGTCGAAGGGAAGATATGTTATGAGCGGTTGATAGGAGGTTTAAAATAGCTGACTCAGTGGAGAGCACTGCTGTCTTCCAGCCTCAGCGACGCTGGTTTAATTTCTTCTCAGGAAACCGTCTGCAGTTTGCACATTCTTTCGGTGTCTGCCTGGGTTTTCTCCACAGAGGAAAGATGTGTAGTTGACGTCATTTGGCTGTGGGAAATGCAGAGTTACAGGAATCGAGTAGAGGTGTGAGTTTGAGTGCAATGATATTAGCATGTTTCATGGGCTCTTCTTGGGCTGAATGGTCTGTTCCCACTTTGTCGGGATTCAACTAGAACACGTTGATCGCAGGGGTGAAGGACTCGTCGTCTTAGAATTTATTTTTTAAAAATCACAGTTTCTATGAAAACATGCAATCTCAAGTCAATCGCTTGATCACTATAAGGTGTGACGGGGCATTCTTCAAAGAAAATCATGAAGGCAAAGTGAGCATATTGGGTAGCCTTAGCACATAAAGTTAAGGATAATCTAAAGAGATTTTATTAGTACATTCAGAGCTAGAAACAAAGTAGGATCCCTGAAAGACTTAAGAGCTCACATTTGTCTTGAACCTCAGAGGATGGGAGAGGTATTGAATGTTCATTTCGCATTAGTTTATACCGTGGAGAACGAAATGGCGGCTACAAACATTGATGTTCTGAAAGTAGTTCATATTGAATAGTGCAAGTTCCAGAGCAGTTGGATATTTCTCTGGGATCTGATCTCGTGCACCAAGGGCTTCCTGGGTAATTCGCCGAGCAGTGGGCGGCACGGTGGCACAGTGGTTAGCACTACAGCCTCACAGCGCCAGAGACCTGGGTTCAATTCCTGCCTGAGGCGACTGACCGTGTGAAGTCTGCACATTCTCCCTGTGTCTGCGTGGGTTTCCTCCGGTTTTCTCCCACAGTCCAAAGATGTGCAGGTCAGGTGAATTGGCTATGATAGATAGTGCTTAGGTAAGGGTTAATGTATGGATGGGTTGTGCTTCCGCAGGTCAGTGTGGACTTGTTGGACCGAAGGGCCTGTTTCCACACTGTAATGTAAACCAATCGAAACTGTTTGGCCCTTGGTGGAAATATTTGCATCATCTATTACTTCGAGTGATGTGCTGAATAAATGGGGAGTGGTTTTGTTGAGGAAGGGATGAATGGAGAAAACTGAAAACCATATGCCTGTGAGGATGGCTAAGGTCGTGGGTAAGTTGTTGGAAGCAATTCTGAACGAGAGGATTTATAAGCATTTTGTGAGAGGTGAAATGAATAGGGATTATCGGTATGGTTTTGTGCGACGTCATTTGTGTCTCACAAATATGGTTGGGTATTTGGAGGATGTAACCAAGAATATTGATGAGGACTAAGTGGTCGGCATTGTTCAATTGGACTTTAATTAATCCTTTCAAAAGTTTCCACTTGGTCGATTGTTTTTTTTAAAGTTAGATCACATAGAATTCAAGGTGAACTTTCCAATTAGAGTTAAAATTAGTTTAATGTTAGTAGGCTGGGAATGGTGGTGGAGGGTAGTTTCCAGACTCGAGGGCTGTTACTGGCTGTGTTCCACAGGGATCGATGCTGAGCCCATTTCGTTTTTCATTCATAAAAATGATTTAGATTGAAACATGGAAAGCATGGTCAGTGAGTTTGCAGATGACATCAAGATTGGTAGTAGAGTGGACAGTACAAAAGCTTATGTCAGATTGTAAATAGGTTTTCTCGTCAGATCAGTTTCTCTCTGTCCTCGACATTTGAAAGCGTGGGAGAAAACATCATTCGTCGACCGTGCAGCGCAGGTCATCAGACGTCCACGTATTCTAGTCAGGGTTTGCCACATTTGGCCGATAAGCTGATGCGTTTTGATGTTTCCAGGGCAAATGTCAATGATAATCTCTCTGTAATTTTAAATGACACATCAATGGGACTGAAATTTAACATGGTCATACTACGTTGTAACCCCGTTGAGGAAACGTATTCTCATGTTCACTCACAAAGGCACACAAACCATCACATCCCCGACAGTGACTGAGGCCTCAGCGTTATGTGCTTCACGTCTGCAAGTTTCTCTGGAAAAAGGAAGCTTCACGCGGAACACGAGACAATTCTCCAGAAAATGTGAACCATTGCAGTGAGCTGGGGCATGAAATGGAAACTGAGTTGACATAGTCCAACACGCTGCTTGTGTGTAACTTAAAATTTACAAATTCCACCCAAATAGTCTCTGCGACTCCGGAGATTTGACAGGATAGCAGTCAGCAGTCATTCAATACTAAAAACAACCAACACACGCAAACTATAAGCACTTTCAAGTCTCGTCTTTCTGTTTCTGTCCTTGTCATAATTCCAGCTTCCTCAGAACATCCAACTTCATACTCAATGAGCTGTTTGATACAAACAGGCGACAGATAATGCAGGCGATCTTTATTTCGAAAGCAGAGCCTGGAAATGTTACACACAAGGGCTAACACACGGCTAGGTAATGTGACAGCACGATATTATCTTCCTAATTATCCTGTAGATTGATACCGGGAATGTGCACCATACCAGTTATTAACTATTGAAATTTCCCAATGGATGCCGTGACTGACAGACAGGTCAGGAGAGAGTAGTTCAAACCTTTCATCGCTCTGGAACATTTACCAAAACAATTCCTGTATCTTCACAAACTGAGCTCCCTACTGCTGGTCATGGAGATCACTTGCACAGAAAATGCGATTTGGCCCACCAGGTCTGCACCAGTTTCAGGTAATCCCCTAACTGTTCTTAACTCATTTTGCAGCACTTGGCTCAGAGGTGCAAATGAAGTCAGTAATGGAAGTATAAATTAAATGGGTCTCACCTCTTCTGGATGTTTCTGCTTGTTCAACCCTGACCTGCGATGGGTTCCAGATTCCGAACGTTCCTAATCTGGGTCATGTGCGTTTTTCCCTATGCAGTGACTTAAATCCCAAACAAGAAAGCAGAGAACAAGCTATTTTCCAGTTTACTCTCGGCTCTCAATTACAGTCAGCAAGATGTGAAACTGCACGAGGAAAACGTAGTTTATTTAAAGCCCATCACCTTACCCATTTGGCAGCAACTGCAGAAGCACTGCAGAAGAACTGGTTTGCCAGTCCTCACTCCCTGTGGAGCTGAGGGACAGTGCATAATTCTTAGCTTTGTTTCATTTCAATCACTACAGCTTCGACACTGTTAAACGTCTGGGAATGTATGGTCTGAGTGATCAATCCCGATAGTGAATGGATACTCAGTTAAAATCAAAAGCAGATATATCAGGAGAAACGAAACACGTCTGGCAGCATCTGTGGAAAGAGAAACAGAGACAACGATTCAGATCTTCTTCAGATCTTCTTCAGATCCCCCCACAGATACTACAAAACGTGCTGAGTTTCTGCAGCAGTTTCTGTTTTTATTTCTGATTCACGGCATCCACAGCCCCTTGTTAGTCACAAAAGCAATACAGAAACGCTGTTATGGGTCCTCACTGGGTAAGGTTTCCGTTTGGGAAATATATCCCTGACCTGATTAAAAACCTAAAACTACGCAGCAAAGGAATCAGATGGAGTAAGTCCAAGCGACTACTCCATCCATGAGTGGGTGCGACCCAGCACCCTCTCTATTAACAGTCGGCCGCGCTGACCCAAAGCACTGAGAGTGGGGAACAATCTTCGTATAGCATCTCATAAAGCAGGCGGTTAGTGGATCCAAGCTGGTGCATGGCCTTCACAGAATAACAATTGCCGTTTATCTGTTTTACTTATCCATTCTGAATTCTGGAACATTCATTGTGGAAACTAGAGAACAGTCTGATCCAACTCTCCGCAGGCGCCTCCATGTCATTGGGAACGAACTCTACTACAACTGAGAACGACTCCCTTCGAAAATTTCAGTGCGTTTTCTGTTCCCATGTTTTCTCATTGTGCCGGAGCTGAGATGAGGTTTGAATTCCTGACATGCAAGATCGGAATTCCTTTCAATGTTTCACATTGTTTCTTTTCCCAAAAATATCAGACTCAACGTATCAGCCTCTAAAAGCATGGGAGAGTGTCGGGCCTGTCTCTGCTCAGTTGGACAGTTCACCCTTCATTCTCCTCTGAATCCACTTCCCGAGTAATGTCTAAAGATTCACAAATCTGGAGACTGGAATTTCTGTTTTGCTTCTTGAACATTTTTGCCTGGCAACATTTTCCCAGCATCTTTTTCACAATCTTTTGCTTTGCACCAGGTCTAGAGGTGAGGAAATGATCTTTTGTGGAGAAATTCCCAACTCTGGGAACGTTCTCTTCGAAGCAAATAAGGTTAATGGGAGATTTCCTGGGGAAATTTACAATGATGTTGGAGGGAGCAGTGGGGATGGGAGGGTTGATGATAAGAAGGTAATTTTGCCTCTGACCAGTGCAACTCACCAGAGGACTGGAATTGAGGACATTTATTGGAAAACAGCATTTGTGTTGAATAAACTTTTCGAATCCTAAATAAACCCCACAGGTCTGATATTGTCTGTCGTTGGATGAACAGAGCGATGTTCTTGAGTCAGGTCCGTTTCTACTTCAGAACCCAAGTTTCCTACATGTCAATAAATGAGCAGACCTGACAAAATGTGGGGTTATTGAGATGGACTTTCTGTAGTTTGAGGGAGACCTCATCCACGAAAGCCTTTTAAAAGCAACAGTGAAGGAAACGTAGTTGTTTGATTAAAACCTGCGCGGGGAACCACTAATGGATATCTAATACATCGCCTTAACCACTCAGCCACAACTATAACCCTGAGACACTGCTTAATATTTCTCGTTAAATTGGGGCTTCCAACAGAAAACGTGAGGACACTATTCGGTTTGTTCTGTCTGCCCAATGACTCCAAAATTTTGTGTCCCTTGTAATTGATTAGAATGGGGGAGGCTGATAGGAAATTGGATTGAACTACACATATTGATGAGAGACAAAGTGCTTGGGAAGGATGAATTTTTATGAGCAGAGAGATTAGTAATAATGTAACGGATCGAGAAATGAAGTTGTCATAGTTTTTAATAGCGCCTTTCAGCACTATCTGCGTCACATGCACTAAAGGAAATTTGAAGCAGATGTGGCGTTGTCAACTCTAATCTGCAAATCAGGGCAGTTTGTTCAACCAGAGGTCAAAAAGAAAATACTACAAATACTCAAAACTGACGCGGGAGACGCCAGTGAGTTTGTGCCTTTTGGCGTTTGTTCAGCTCTGATTGCTATCTGGGATAGTTTCGGACTGGTGGGCCAAATATCAGCAGAAGGCTTTACCCAATTAAGACAGAGATGAGGAGGCTGTTCTCACATCCATCCTGAGGGTAGCAAATACGTGTACCTATTTATAACAGAAAGAGATCTGCCAAGACGGGGTATAGTAAAGTCTTCAGTTCTTTATCTTTCTGATCATAGCATGCAGAAAGTGGCATTGTGAATATGTCCAAGCTTGCTGACGATAGACAATAATGGGAGAGCATGTTGTGATGAGGACGTGGGAATCTGCGAAGGCATATATATAGTTTGAGTAATTGGGGGGGAAAGCTTTGCAGATTAAGTTTCATTTCTGGAGTGTCAGGTTGGAAGAGTGAAAAAGCAGAGCATTTGAAAATAGAGAGATAGTAGAAAAAACATGTAGGACAGAGAAATCTGGGAGTTCTTGTGCCTAACACAAAGTTTTGTGACTTTATTTCTGACCAACCGTATGGCCTCCTTTCAGAAAGCTTGCAATTAAAGAGATGGTTTCCCGAAAAAAGAACTATAAGTCGAAACTATAAAATTAAGTTAAAGAAAAGACTGTGCCGTTCTATTGGACAACCTTGATGTGTATGGTTCTGTGAAGTTTGTTTACAATCGACCCGGGAGTTGGAATGGTGGGAGCTCGGGTGTGGAAGTCAGGAGATCCATGATTTATGCCAACATTTATCTGTCTTCCTCACTTTTAGTACGTTTTATTTCGCACTGTGGTCCCTGTGAGTAAACTCAGGTGACGTATTTCTCTCACTGTTTCTCGTCACTACCCAAAAGAATTCAACGTTCTTATGTACTGCTTCTTGGTAACCGCTAAACGTTGTACAAATGTCACTAAAACCTCGACATTTCCCACGTCTGTCTGCCTTCTTACAATGTCAATTGATTGATTACTGTGTTAGTAATGCATACATAAAGAGTAACGTAAAGCAGCAGCAATCGACACTGGTTTTGCGAACGCAGGTGACTGCAGCCACATCTCAGAGTTGTGACAACTATACGATCACAAACGCACATACCGAACCGCCAGGAAACTCCATATAAGTACACCGTGAGAAGCCGTGCGAGGCATAGAACTTGAAAAACAACAGGAATGCTCTTTTTGGCAATGGACCTGACTGTATTCCTCAATCAGCAATCGAGGTTTACACTGGTGACATCAGCAGTTCCCTCAAACAAAGAACTAACCACTGCTGCAGACGGAGGAGAAAGTCAGGACTCTATGTGCTGGAGATCAGAGACGTGAGTGCGGTACTGGAAAGAATAGCTGGTCAGGCAGCATCCGAGGAGCAGGGGAATCGAGGTTTTGGGTATAAGCCTGATGAAGTATTCATGCCCGAAACGTCGAATCTCCTGCTTCTTGCATCCTGCCTTAAATGCTGTCCTTTTCCAGTAACAAACTCTCCACAGCCACAGACTGTCATATAATCCAAGCTCCCAGGCGCGGAATCAGAGAAATTCAGTGCCCTGAGTACACCTCGGGTTGGCGTTTAGGGGCAAGTTGTTCATCATGAATGCTGCTCTCGATTTGCCTGCCTCTTGGTCCTTTACAATGTCATGGCATGTCCTCCGAGCGATGTTTGTCTGCAAGGATTCTGCGGGAATATCTTTTATTGGCAAAGCATTTCTGGAGGAGCCAGTGAACACCTCAGCTAGTTTCCCCCCGTCGCAATGCACACAGTCGACGAGAAAAACAAGTTCGAGTGGGGCAACACAAAAATAATAGGACAAGCCAAATTGAAGGCGGGCAGAAAATTTTTTAGAAGGAAAACACCCATCCATGGACTCCATCAACAAGCTCGTTGAGCTAAACCCAACATACCGGGATCTGCAACGAACTACCAGAACTGACAAACGGAAGCAGTGGGAATGAACTCAAATCAATTCCAAACGCCACAGGACAGCCACGCTTAACAGGAGTCTCAGCAGCCCTGAAGATGTCGCGAGAATGCGGAGGAAATGGCTGCAAACCAACTGCCCAAAACCGCCAAAAATCCCCAAAACCACAACCTGCACTTGAATTACAAATCTTTAAACAAACCTTGAAACTCTAAATCCGGCCGACCTGCGCCAGCAAGGAAATGAACACTGGAATCCCACGTAACATGTGAAGATAATAAATACCACACGACAGAGGAGGTCAGAGCTAGCCAAGCTCCCAGGTCTTTGTGCGTGTTCTTGTCAAAATAACTGCTTGACTCTCCTCATCCCATTTTTCATCCTTTGGCCTTGTATGCTGTAAGCATTACAAATTCAAACATGAACATCTCAGAGGTATTCGGGTTTCTGCTGCTTCGGCACTGAGAGGCAGTGAGTTCCAGATTCCAAACACTCGCTGTGTGATGAAGTTTTCATTTGCATCTACTCAAACATTCTTGCCTCTTAACTTAATTCTACGGTTCCCTGATGATTGACGCCTCCATTCAAGGGAAACATTTCCTTCAATTTGCCAAATTCAAACCCCTCATTATTTTCGACTTCTCAATCGTCTTTCCTTTCAATCTTCCCTGCTCTCAAGAAAACAACTCCAGTCAGTCGAAACTCTTTAAAAGCTGCACTTCTTCAATCAAGACAACATCTTGACAAATCACTTCTGCACCTTTTTGATTACTGTCATATCGCTTCTATAATGTGAATTGCAGTATTGTATACTATACCCTACCGAGAGCCGAATGATGATATGAAACAAATGTGTAGTAACCACCGAAATTGGTCTTTCCAATAAATCTCTTCCCTTCGATACTGTTCAGTGCCTTTTTCGTAAACCTGATGCTCCGATAATCTCTGGTCCATGCAAATACAACACAATACAGGAGGATTGGTCATGCAGCCACATTATCCGATTGCATTGAGTGTTAGAAGAACCTGATGGTGATATTCGGGCACGTTCACCGAGCAACAGTGATAGCTGCAGCACAGACTTAATGGGGTCAACGTGAAAGTGAGTGTTAGACGGTGCAATGCATCAGTGATATGGGAGGAGTGACGGAAAGGGGGGATAGTGATTGTGAAAGGGAGAGAAGTCTCCGATATTGGGTGAATTTGAATCCTCATATATGAAAAGCAATGATGTCGGAGAGCAGACTGAACAGTATTTTCCCGTTAACAAGGGATGATTCTTTTCGGTGTTTGTTTCGCACAGGTTATGTGGCATAAAATAGAACAAATGTGTATTGCCATTACTCGGAAATGAGCGGAAGCTGCTGCAGCCACAACGCAGAATACGAACCACGATATGAACACGTGAAATAGCACGATGTAAGAAGCAAAAAATGCAATGGCATAGATAGATGAGGTAAAGCAGCACATGCACAACAAGAAATGTTGCCACATACTGGATTGAGATTGGGTTGAATCTTCTTCTTCGATGTCCTCACAGACTGTGGAGCTTCCATCATTGAGAATGTTGAAGACTGAATGTTCAAACTCCACAGAGACAGTCGCCCAATGCTGGAATCGAACCAGATCAATGGCGCTTCGAGGGTGCAGAGATAACCACTGAACTCCTCCACGAGTTGAACCTTTGCAGGATTTCTCTTTATAATTGAGACATTTATCTTGGGAAACATATTCCCTCAATCCTCAAATATGTGTCCTGCTAAAAACTATTTCACTTCAGATTAAAATTGCTGAGCAGCCTTTCCATCAGATGTCCCAATGCTCCCTGCTACATGTCAATAGGAGCTGCTTATGGTGTATTTCAACCTGCAAGCATAATGTGCAAATGGTCCTTGCTCCATGCCAATAAGAACTGCACCTGGTGAGGTTGGACTTTACAGCCTGACGTCCCGGTGCTTTCTCCTCAATGTCAGTAAAAATGGCAGCAAGTGAGGTTGGAGTTCCCAGCCTGATATTCCAATAAGTCCTGCTGATCCATGTCAAAACAAGTTGATCCACGTGAGGCTCAAACCCCCAGCCTAATGTCACAATGCTCCCTACTCCACAACAATAGAAGGTGCTCCGGGTGAGTTTGGAGACCCCAGTCTCGGCATTTCATGCACCTCTGTACCGCCAGAGAAAGACATCACTGTTGGCTTTCTCCATCCCCATTTCCAGCTGGACCTTTGGGGTTGCACTACTCACTATATCCTCACCCACCCCCACTATTTGTCTGGACGTAGGCTTGCTCGCTGATTTGGAATGTTCATTTCCATTCGTTTCGTCCATCTATTAACATCTTCAGTGGGCCTTTGGGGGAAGCACTGCTGCTGATGCCTGCTTTGTATTTATATGTTTCTTTGTTCGCGGTGACAAAACGTGTTTTTTTTATTGCTCTTTGCTCCCTCTCTCTCCTGAGATGTTTTAACGCCTCTTGTTGATGAATGAATCAAAGAGGTGTTTTACCGGAACTGCATGTCCCTCCGTTTGCTATTCCTCCCTGTTTAGACTTTTCTGAGATGAATGAAACAAAATTGATACGTAGTCATTCGTAAGAAAGACTAGCATTTCCTCAGTTTCAGTTCCAACATGGCTAAGATTTCAGAGCGACCACATGAGAGCGTGAGTCAAGCAGTTCATCTGAGGAAGTAAATCTTTTCATTCCTGTTGCTTACCGAATAAACGGTAAATGTGCCCTGTGCTTAAAATCGCGAAAATGTGAATTGCTGCAAATCATGATTAAGGTTTTCTCGTTTTGTTTCACAAAGGTTTTGAAACGGCAGACAACGTCCATATCAGGCATTTCACACTCTAGATTTGGATAAAGTTGACAGAGACCACACCTCAGAATCCAGTGTTCGTTGTGACCCCAGCAAATGAGAGTTCCCCTTGACATTGAACCAGGCCACTTTCGCATGTAAAACAAATGCGTATGACTGGTACAGAAGTGATCAATGCCCGGTAACTGCCCTTACACAGCACGGCCATCCAAGGTGTACAATTTGACTTCTATTTAGGAACAGGGAGGACAGAAAATTAGCAGAGAAAGTGATTTTGGAAAAGTAGAGCAGGTCGGTGCAGCAGGAGAATCGACGATTCTGGCTTCAACCCTTCATCATCTCCAATCGTCTTTCCCTGAGGAAAATAAAACCTAACAAAGTTTCTCACAGTAATTAATCCGAATTAATTATATTCCTTTGCACCACGGCATCAGATATGAGCGAGCAAATTCCAAGACAGTTTTGCTGATGAGAATATCAAACACGGATGCTCTGTTCACATCAACCCAAAAGGCCACCGTCTGTATAAATGGAACAAGGATGTTTCTGCCTCGTTTTGAACCGGGGATGTCCCGTATCCGATGCGAATTTTGGCTGCGAAAATTTTCTCTGAGGCACTGAGGCGAAATGGAGCTCGTACCTTCCCTCGTAAGCAGGATAGCCACAAGTACTACAGACATTAGTGCATATTCAGAATCGCTGCAGAGACAAATTTGAAAAAAAAAGGAATTCATGCAGCAATTATTTGCAATTGTGTTCCTTTTCGCTATTAAAGTAATGATGGGCGACTAAATTCAATTCACGTTTTGCTGAAGAGACTACAAGAAATCCCCATCCACAAGAATCCGGAAGTCTGTCGTCCATAAGGAAGGAACAACAATGTTTCTGCCCTAATCTGAACACGGCCACTTTCGCAGAAGCTGATACTTCTTCTCTACAGAAAGAATCCGGGCTCGCCGACTGCACTTCTAAAAATATTTCCTGTCCGTGGGGGAAACATCCATGCATATTCATAACAAGGAAGAATAGATGATGAAGAACATCGTACACAACAATTAATTGAATCTCTATTCCCTTTCACCACAACGGCAGGAATGGGCTGAGACAATAAAAGGAAAGTTTACATGCAAGACCAGCAAGCAATAAGATCGACCCATGTTCAGAAACAGGCCTTTCATTCTTTGAATAGGACAATTGGAAGCAGGGATACTTCATGTTGGAGGTGAACATGATAACCGCACCCCCACAGAAACACAGCGGGGCCAGTGACTTGACCCCAACCCCACACCCCAACACAAGCGGTGATTGTCTTGCTCACGGGAGATCGTGCTTGCCGCACTGGCATCATACCAAATTCGGTCACACACAGAAACATTGCAACAAGCTGCCAATATACAAGGAGGAGGCCGGGTTCAGACCCACGTTGAAACACACCTAAAATCAGATAGAGTAAGCATTGCAGGAAGAATGCTGTATAATGGTGTTGAGACCCACATCTGCCATGATCGCATGTCGGAGCATACTAGACGGACTGAAAGGCCTCACCTTCTGGCCTCTGGCCACCAGTAATGTAACGAGACAACCTCTCTCCCATTCAACACGCAGCCAGCCAATCCCTCTGCTCCAATCCCAACCTCACCATCCAGCCATCGGATAAAGGGTGGCCAGCCCCACTGAACTCATCTCCACCCCTACTCCAGGAACTCCCCACATATGTTCGGGAAACCACCCGCGCCCTCCACCTCCTCCAAGACTTCCGTTTCCCCGGCCTCCAACGCCTCATCTTCACCATGGATATCCAATCCCTCTACACATTCATCCGCCATGACCAGGGCCTCCAAGCGCTCCTTTCCTTCCTCTCCAAACGTCCACAACAGTACCCTTCCACCGACACTCTCATTCGTTTAGCCGAACTGGTCCTCACCCTTAACAATTTCTCTTTTGAATCCTCCCACTTCCTTCAAACCAAAGGGGTAGCCATGGGCACACTTATGGGCCCAGACTATGCCTGTCACTTTTTTCGATACGTAGCGGAGTTGACCTAATGTAATTACACCGGCACTACTCCCGACCTCTTCCTCCGCAACATTGATGACTGCATTTGCACCACCTCGTGCTCCCGCGAGGAGGTTGAGCAATTCATCAACTTCACCAACAAATTCAACCCTGACCTTAAATTTTCCTGGACCATCTCTGACACCTCCCTCCCCTTCCTGGACGTCTCCATCTCCATTAATGACGATCGACTTAACACTGACATTTTTTACAAACCTACCGACTCCCACAGCTACCTGGATTACACCTCTTCCCACCATACCTCTTGCAAATAGGGAATAGGGATAACCCCGGGAATTACAGGCCAGTTCGTCTTTCTTCGGTGGTAGGCAAAGTAATGCAAAGGGTACTGAGGGATAGGATTTACGAGTATCTGGAAAGACACTGCTTGATTAGGGACAGCCAGCACGGATTTGTGAAGGGTAGGTCTTGCCTTACAAGTCTTATTGAATTCTTCGAGGAGGTGACCAAGCATGTGGATGAGGGTAGAGCAGTGGATGTAGTGTACATGGATTTTAGTAAGGCAGTTGATAAGGTTCCCCATGGTAGGCTTATGTGGAAAGTCAGGAGGCATGGGATAGAGGGAAATTTGGCCAATTGGATCGAAAACTGGCTAACCGGTCGAAGTCAGAGAGTGGTGGTAGATGGTAAATATTCAGCATGGAGCCCAGTTACAAGTGGAGTTCCGCAGGGATCAGTTCTGGGTCCTCTGCTGTTTGTAAGTTTTATTAATGACTTAGATGAGGGAGTCGAAGGGTGGGTCAGTAAATTTGCAGATGATACAAAGATAGGTGGAGTTGTGGACAGTGAGGAGGGCTGTTGTCGGCTGCAGAGGGACTTAGATATGATGCAGAGCTGGGCTGAGGAGTGGCAGGTGGAGTTCAACCCTGCCAAGTGTGAGGTTGTCCATTTTGGAAGAACAAATAAGAATGCGGAATACAGGGTTAATGGTAGGGTTCTTGGTCAGGTCGAGGAACAGAGGGATATTGGGGTCTATGTACATAGATCTTTGAAGGTTGCCACTCAGGTGGATAGAGTTTGTAAGAAGGCCTATGGAGTATTATCGTTCATTAGCAGAGGGATTGAATTCAAGTGTCGTGAAGTGATGTTGCAGCTGTACAGGACTTTGGTTAGGCCACAGTTGGAGTACTGTGTGCAGTTCTGGTCGCCTCACTTTAGGAAAGATGTGGAAGCTTTGGAGAGGGTGCAGAGAAGATTTACCAGGATGTTGCCTGGAATGGAGAGTAGGTCGTACGAGGATAGGTTGAGAGTTCTCGGCCTTTTCTCGTTGGAACGGCGAAGGATGAGGGGTGACTTGATAGAGGTTTATAAGATGATCAGAGGAATAGATAGAGTAGACAGTCAGAAACTTTTTACCGGGGTACAACAGAGTGTTACAAGGGGACATAAATTTAAGGTGAAGGGTGGAAGGTATAGGGGAGATGTCAGGGGTGGGTTCTTTACCCAGAGAGTGGTGGGGGCATGGAATGCGCTGCCCGTGGGAGTGGTAGAGTCAGAATCATTGGCGACCTTTAAGCGGCATTTGGATAGGTACATGGATGGGTGCTTAATCTAGGATAGAAGTTCGGCACAACATCGTGGGCCGAAGGGCCTGTTCTGTGCTGTATTGTTCTATGTTCTATGTTCTATGTTCTATGTTCTAAAAATGCGATCCCCTATTCCCAATTCCTCCGCCTCTGCCGTATCTGCTCCCAGGAGGACCAGGTCCACCAAAGAACACACCAGATGGCCTCCTTCTGTAGAGACCACAATATCCCTTCCCACGCGGTTGAAAATGCCCTCCAACGCATCTCATCCAAATCCCGCACCTCCGCCCTCAGGACGGAACGCCCCTGGGGCTCAACTTCCACCCTACCAACCTCCACATAAACCAAATCATCCGCCGACATTTCCGGCACCTCTAAAAAAGACCCTACCAACAGGGATATATTTCCCTCCCCACCCCTTTCCGCCTCCCGCAAAGACCGTTCCCTCCGTGACTACCTAGTCAGGTCCACGCCCCTCCTACAACCCACCCTCCCATCCTGGCAGTTTCCCCTGCCACCGCAGGAACTGTAAAACCTGCACCCACACCTCCTCCCTCACCTTTATCCAAGGCCCTTAAGGAGCCTTCCACATCCATCAAAGTTTTACTTGCACATCCACTAATATAATTTATTGTATCCGTTGCTCCCGATACGGTCTCCTCTACATTGGGGAGACTGGGTGGCTCCTAGCAGAGAGCTTTAGGGAACATCTCTGGGACACTCGCACCAATCAACCACCCTGCCCCGTGGCCCAAAATTTCAACTCCCCCTCCCACTCTGCCGAGGACATGGAGGCCCTGGGCCTCCTTCACCGCCGCTCCCTCACCACCAGACGCCTGGAGGAAGAACGCCTCATCTTCTGCCTCGGAACACTTCAAGCCCAGGGCATCCATGTGGACTTCAACAATTTCCTCGTTTCCCCTTCCCCCACCTCACCCTAGTTCCAACCTTCCTTCATAGCACTGTCCCCATGACTTGTCCGCACTTGTCCTACCTGCCTATCTCCTTTACCTCCTATCTACTGCACCCTCTCCTCACTGATCTATCACCTTCATTCCCTCCCCCACTCACCCATTGTACTCTATGCTACTTTCTACCCACCCCCACCCTCCTCTCGCTTATCTCTCCATGCTTCAGGCTCACTGCCTTTATTCCTGATGAAGAGCTTTTGCCTGAAACATCGATTTCGCTGCTCCTTGGATGCGGCCTGAACTGCTGTGCTCTTCCAGCACCATTAACCCAGAAACAGAGTTTTATATTCAGTTCGAGGACCTCCCGATAGAACTGAAAAAAATGTTGAGATGGGATATGGCTGAAACAAATCTTGTAACTGTCAAAATGGCCGGAGAGGAAATAATGAAAGAGAAGCTCAGGATAAAGGTGGACGTCAGGACATAGTCAATTGAAAGGGAGAGTGCGGAAAGGCAGAGGGAGATGGACATGAAAAAAGAAGCGTCACTGGCCCTGTAATGTTAAATCTGCTTGCCATTTTCAAGATTCTGCCGGACCAGCCGATATTTTCAGGCAAATTCTATCTTTGTTTCTGAAACAGAACATGGGAAAGTTATACTCGGCCAATCAGCTCTAACTGATCTTGGAATGATTGACTGCCTCATTCCTGCAGATCACTTCCATCCAGCACTGAAAACTCACAACCCTGCCCAACCCCACCCCCATGCCAGTTGCCGAGAATAAGCTGTTTGTTGCGTCAACGCGCATGCACACACAAGAACATCATTATCCATGTGAATTGTTAGACATTCAGGGAGATTTCGCTGAGGTTTCCATCAGAACCTACTGAATCAGTTAATTTCCTTTCAGCAACATTTGGAATGGAACCGTCACTTCCAATCTCCCCCAGCAAGTGGCAATTTTAATGCACACTTGGAGTGGAACCTGCAACTTTAAAAGGGAAATCATGCATCGTACATTCGCCTACACTGATCGACTTGTCTCGGCTACTTGCAGTGAAGTGAAGAGACTTTTCCCTCGGAAAGAGAAACATCAGTGAAAGAGTGAGGCTGCCCACAGTGGAAGTGGAATGGAGAGCTGGGATCCTGTAAGGAAATGAAGCTCCCATGTCCACGACCAAGAGATCAACAATCAGAAATCCTCAAATCAAAACCATCAGAACATGCGTAGCCCTTTCGTATACAAGTGCTGACAACAGTGGAGTTGTGATATCGGCAGCAACAACTCAATAGAGACTGGCGCTTAAATTCAGCACCACACACCGCTTAGCCCCGACACCCCATGAAAAAAGCACGCCAAATCTGTCATGACTAGTATTTCAGCATCTCTTAACTTTCAGCACTTCCTGCTTCCCAACAGCCTCTTCCGCGCAGTAATGCATATTGTTTAGAAATCATTTAGCTGAATTGGGTGGACGGTTGCTTTGTGATTCAGAATACCACGAACACCACGCATTCTGTCCCCGTGTCAGCTAATGTCGCCCTGAAGTTCTCACCTTCCTAACCTGATCCCTTGCTTAAGGCTCAGTGACCTTGAGGGTAAAGCACCATCAGTCGTTTCTCTCTCTGAAAAGTGAGGTAGTGGTCCTATAGTCTCTGGGGCTAGTCCAACTTTAATTACATAATTTTATTTGTGTAATAAGGAGGGAATAATTGCCAATCTAGCTGTGTGAACACCCTTGTGCGAGCTTGAAATATGCAATGATCGAAATAGTCATTAAGATGGAGATGGACAGAGTTGATTCTGAGTCGAGGTGATAAAATCTGAATACAGGAAGTCACGGTGGTACAAGGAGGAGAAGGTTACAATAAATTGGGGAACATAACTAAACTGCATGATAAACATCTATGATCCCTTGGAGGAATTGCAGCAGTTCGTCTTTCCTATCTGTAACAAAATATAACGGGAAAGGCGACTCTACCATGTCGAGGAAGGGAGATTAGGGATTGCACTTGATCCAAGGGAGAGTCATAGAAAGTGTCTAAAAAGAACAAAATACCTGAAGACTGAGTGAATTTCAGATTTCAGCACGATTAAGGGAGTGATTAAGAGGGAAAATGACGTATGCAAGTAAGCCAGTGAAATACAAGCTAATTGTAGATTCTCCTGACATTAGATGAAGACAAAAAATAAAATACTAATGGAAAAAATCCCTTACAATCAGAAACAGGGGAAGTTATAATGTGGGTTCAAGTCATGGCCGATCAATCAACTATATACTGTATTTAGTTCTGTCATCACAAAGGATGTCAAATAATATCCCTAAATTGCTGTGGAGCATATTAGAGGGAGAACTGAAACAAAACATCAGTATTTGTTAGAGAATCGTGTTGGGGAAGTTAATAGGATTACAAGCAAAGATATCACAGGATTGCTACTCCCCACCGAAGCATACTTTACAAAGTGGCCCAAGAGTTAGTAATATAAAACAAGGAGCTTGAACCTAAATAGAGTAATCTCAAGTTTCAAGATTCTGTAGAATCTGGAACAATTTTCATTGGATTGGAAAATAGCTGATGTGACTACTTTTTCTAAAAATAAAAGGTAGATATGAAACATGGAATTATAGACCAGTTAGCCTAAAACTGTAAACCAATCATAGGATTGGACAGAGTCAGTCAGCATGGATCTACGAAAGGGAAATGAGAAACTACTCCTGGTGTCTGTGTACGCAAATTAATGAAGGTAAGCAGGCAGGTGTAGCAGGAGCTAATGGAGGCAAATGGCATTTTGGACTTTGTAGCAAGAGGACTAGAGTTCAGGAACAGGGATGTCTTGTTGAAATTGTACAGTGTCTTCGTGAGGCCGTACGTGGACTGCCATTTGCACGTTTGGCTTGTGGAGAATGCACAACCAATATTTAACAGAGCGATTCTTCAGATGGCAGGACTGAACCTTGAGAACAATTCGAATTGGTTCGAATGAAATCCACTGATCTTCAGAAGAAAGAAGTAGGACGTCACAGCAACTCATATAATTCTAACAGAATTAGCATGTTCAATGTAGGAAGGATTCCCTCATGATCACGGAGTCCAGACACAGAGGTGTGGGGTTCACAGTTTTAAGATATCGGGCAGGCCATTTAGTTCGCTCAGACTGGTGACCCTGTGGAATGTTCTGCCACAGAAAGGTGTGAAAGTCAAACCACGGAATGTTTCCATGAAGAAAATATACTTCTGTTTTCTGAAGGGATCAAACACTACGGGTCTACAGTAATAACAGACTACTGAATGCAATGACCAGATTTGATCAAAGTAAACATTGCAGCAGGATCAAACACAACAACAATCTACTCCTGTTTCAATATCCTATGTTTATATACCTTTAAAGGTGATATGAAAAAATACTTGACACATATGTCAGCATGGAGATCAGATATCATTGGATGAAAATCCTATAACACCTTTATGAATGGCAATCTGTGATAAACTTCACCACACAGACTGCATCACTTCATGATGGGTCAAGAATATGCAGAATCATTTTCAAAGCTTTTGGACTGAATGCTCTGTCTCTTTTTTTCGATTCAGTTCTCAAACTGTTGAATATTCTGAGAAATAAACGTAGTATGTCGGAAATAATAAACATCTTTGGAAATTTTGTAAGGAAGAGGTGTTTGGGATAGGATGGATCAAATGTGTGAAGAGAAGCAATTAGAGGAACAATGCGCTGAGGTTTGCAGTGTGTTGGTGTGTGAAGAACAAAATCAATTTCCAAACCCAACACCCCATCTTTCTCAGCTCTATTCCTGCTCCATTCGCTCATTTTCTTTCACACTGACAGGCAACACAGATGCACAAATATTCGCGGAGAGACTTTCCCATCAATCCCAGTCATTGACACACACTATGGCGAACAGAGATTGCTGAAACCTGGCTTAAATTCAGTATTGCACAGAAAGAAGAAATTCAGCCAATTTTATCATTGCCAATTTTCTGCACAGGAGTGCAGACTCTTCGTATAATCTGATTCATTGCAGGCAGGCTCAGATAGAGCTATGCAGTTATGCAACATTGAAAGAGACCCTACCACCCAACGAATCTATGCCAACCAGAATCGCAAATTCAATTAGTCCCAACTGTCTTTGCTTTGTCCTTATCACTACGAAAACATTTTATTCAAGTACCTTAATAAACGCCATATGAAATCTTTTTCTATTACTCAACTAATGTTCAAATGCTGTAACCGTACTCGCATCCACCACACCCTCGGGAAGTTAATTCCACACACAAAACACTGTCTTTATAAAGTAGCCGTTTTAAAAAAATTCTCTTATGTCTTTTTAAATCTTCCTCCTCTCACCTTATAAAATGTTCACTAATTTTGAAATCCCTCATCCAAAGTAAAAATGAACCTGCCATTCACGTTAACTATACCGTTTAAGACTTTATAAACTGCTATAAGGTCACCACTCAATCTCCTACACTCCACTGAAAACGAATCCCAGACTTTCCAGCTTGTCCTTCAAAAACAAAACCCCATTCCTAACAAAATCCTGTCATATCTTTACTTCACCTTCCCCAGCTTAACAGTATTCTTCCTAAATCACGACTGCGCACACTACTCCTGATAATGCCTCACGAACGTCATGTGCTCCCAAAAGATGACGTCCCAACTCCTATACATAACGGAATGAGCACGATAACCATCTCCTTTACCACCCGATCTACATGTCATGCAAACTTCAAATAATTATGCTCAGGAACCCCTTTGTCTTCTATTCTACAATATTACCTAAACACACACTATAAATTGTCTAAGTATTGATTTTCTCATTTATCCTAATTAAACACAGCCTGCTAATGCTTCGTCGAGTCACATATTGATCTTTGTAATCTCAGATAACTTTCTTCACAATAGACTCTGCCACCTTTTTTGCTGGAAGTTAAAAAATTACTTCCCATGCTTTACATATTTTCATTTAAATAGCTTATATATAAATGAGAAACAGAAGTGGACCCAGCACCAATCCCTGACATTGACTGTTGCGAACAATCCTTCATTCTGTGTCTGTCTCATGCTATCAGAAAAATTTTATATCAAAATGGGAAGTTCACCCTGATTCATATGTGACCTAACTGTAAGAATAAATCGACCATGTGGAACCATGTTAAAGGAATTACCAATGTCCAAGTGAACAATGTCTATTGCTCTGCCCTCATCAATCTTCTCAGTTATTTTCTCATAAACACAATCGTGTTTGCGAGACACAATTTCCCTCACTCAAAACCATGCTGAATATAACTAATTCTTCTTTAACCCAGAATGCATACAAGTCCTATCTTTCAGAATCGCTTCCAATAATTTACCCACCACCAAAGCCAGACTCAAAACTCAAATGTTCACAGGTTTCTAGGTGCATGATTTCTTAAATAAATGCACAACATTTGGTAATCCACAGGTATTTGGCACTTCACCTGTGGTTAAAGTTAATAAAATTATTACTGAAAGGTCCCCATATTTTCTTCACAGCCACTCGGAGAGTCGCGGTATACACTCAATCTGATCCCAGAAATATATATCCAAAATTTATTTTCGAAGATCTCCAACACTTCCTCTTCAGAATTGTTAACTGTTTTTAAAACATCAATTTGAGTTCTCAAACATCGACAGTAAAACCTGCGAGTCAGAAATTTAGCATCTCTCTCATCTACTGCGATTCGACACAAAAATAAATATTTTCATCTCTAAAAGTCACTACATAGTGTTTTGCTTGTAATGACCTTGTTGAATCTCTTTCGATTATCGCGATTGAGCAAGTGTACCTCACATCATCTCTGAAATAACCTACACGTCAACATTAAGAGAATACTGAACTAGATCTCCCAAATGCTTTTGCATGTCCCATTTCAGAAGCCTTTTCCATTTCAGAAAATAGGTTATGTCTCTACTCTTTTGCCCAATACTTCTGACCACACCATGCTTCATACAGTATTCCACCTGCCAAATCTTTATACACTCTCCAAGATTGTCTAAGTCATTCTGCAACCTTCCCGCTTCTAAATGAGACTCACCTGCCCTCTATCACTATATCATCTGAAAACGTAATAATAACGCCCTCTATTCCTTTGAAAAGATCATTCATGCATATTATGAAAAATTATGGTTTCAACACAGACACCTGATGAACTCCACCTGCCATCCTGAAAAAAACCGGCTATCCCAACTCTATGTTTTCGGCCACTCAGCCACTCTTCAATCCATGCCACTACCTTACCCATAACACAATGCATTCTTATTTAACACCTTCCCAAAATGCATCTTGTCAATTGCCTTTTGAAGATGCAAACAAGTCGCATCCACTGGCTCTGCTTTGTCTCACTTGCTCTTTGACTCCTCAAAGAATTCTACCAAATTTGATGAAGCCGTACGGACTCTTCATTTACTCTGTGAACACATCCTTACAATGACATGCCACGTTGTGTGTAACATTTAACATGTTGATGGGATATTAGTTCCACAGAACTTGAATAACACTTTGCACAGACGAGACACTTGCAAGGTTTCTCACCAGTGTGAACACGTTAATGACAAAACAGTCCCCAGTAACTTTTATCGTGATTCCCAGAGTAAGAGCATTGTGAAAATCTCTCGTCAGTGTGAACACGTTGGTAGGACTTCAGCTACACAGTCTTTCTAAAGGACTTCCCACTGTCTGAGCATTTGACAGGTCTCTTCTCAGCGTGCACACGTTGATGACAATTCAGTACCCGGCAGCATATGTAGTACTTCCTGCAGTCTATGCATAGAAAGGATCTCTCCACAGTATGCACTTCCAGGTGACTCAGCAGGTTGGACAAAGAATGAATTCCGTCCGACTCTCGGAGCAGCTGAACGGTCTCCTTCAGTTTAAACCACCTATTGCTCCATGAGGTCAGATAGTCACCTGAACCCGTTTCCACAGAGTGAACATGCTGGTGATAAACACATTTGTACATGTGGCTTAAAGTTGACTGAGCTGGGGCACTTTAAATTTGACCGCTTCTGCTCATGCCCTGACAACAATAAGTGACTCAATCACAAAATTAGAATGGCCAAATGTTACATGAATCAAAAGAAACGGATCCATATCAACGAACTCAAATGAGATGGACTGGATTCGTATCTAATCTGCCTCCCGGATGTGGGAATGGAGTGCACATGCGTGCGATTACAGGTGATCAGGGCAGAGAACCGACAAAATTAGGGATTTCAAGGAATAGTGGAGATCTATCCACCATTGTCAGAGAGGAGCTCACTACCTCTCCCATGTCCCTGTCCAACTAACACTGAATATCTGGAGGCAGAGAACATTAATGAGAATTAGGACTACGTGAAAAATCAAAGTGTTCCCATGAAAAACGGAAATGTATTAACAGACAGCGGTTATAGATTTTACTGTGAGACCTATGAGGATGAAAGCGAGAGTGATAGGGATGCAGCTCACCCGAAAATAATATGAGTTTACTCCGACTCTCCACCAGTAACATCCACGATCCTTACCTTAAACGAAAGAAGGAGGCCCTGGATAACGGTGAGAAATTTCCTTAAATTTGAATCAATTCACTTCCAAGGCGGGCTGCTTTTTGCAAACATCAAATAATCAAAAAATTGGTTTCAAGAAAAACATACAAATTTTGGAAACAATTGAATTTATGGCTGTGTCACTGACTCTTAATCTTGCCACAGTCTGTTAAATGGAACACAAACTCACTGTCTATATCCCATTGCAATTTTATACCAATAAGCTGTCACGGTGGTTTGCACTGCTGCCTTACATCGACAATGATCTGGATTCAACCTCGGCGTTGGGTGACAGTCTGTCTGGAATTTTCACAATCCCCACTTGCGTGCACGTATTTCCTCCTACAGTGCAAATGTGTGCTGGTGAAGTGGATTGCCCACAGTGTTCAGATTTATATTGGCTGGTCATGGGAAGTGCACTGTTGGGGGGTAGAGGTGTGACTCCCGTATGAATGCTGTGCAGTAAGTTGGTGTGAACATGTTAAGACGAATGGCCTATTTCCCCTCATCGGGAATCTATAATGTTAATGTTTGTAAACTTGTCAGATGAACACATTGAGAGGTAGCATTCAGTTGCTGATGAATCTCGTGGCTCTTCGGATCACAGTATAGTGTCTTCTTAAGTTTCCCATCAGCAAATACTCTCTTTTTCATCAATTAGAAAAAAATGCACAAATTCAACTCTGCCGAATATAGAACAGGGATTTTGCCAGGGAAACCAGTTCGTGTCTATTTTCTTTTTCCTTTCTGTTAACCTCAAAGTTATAAATCTGTTCCCCAGATTCTTCCTCGTGCTTCGACAAAATCGAAATTCTGGTACGGAGAATTTATCTTTGAAGTTTTTTTAATAAAACTAATTGCATCTGGAAACAGTGATGTGCTTGATAATTCAATTTAGTCAATGATTCCCTCAAATAATTAATCACAGCATAGTTGAGCAACCAGATTGAATATAAGATATTAGTGCCGTGTTCTTGACTGACTGTGTGGAAATTCAATGATTAATTTTGAATCACAGATTTGTTTATGTACAGAGGAGGTCATTCAACCCTTTGGGTCAACACGATTCTCCGAATATGCTTTCTGATTTTGTGCCATTTCCCTGATTTCTCCCACTGTAATTCCGTAATGTACCCTATAAAATAATATTTTAATGCCCTTCACTGAAAAAGGCTAAACCACAGATCCATCAAAAAAATTCCACATCTAAAACCTCGTTGTGTGAAGTTTATTTCTTGCACCACATTTTCTTCTTTTGTAATTATTTGAATTCTCCACTCTTACTCTCAAAGCTTTTCTGAGTGGGAACACTTTCTCAACATCAATTCTGTACTGTACACTCATGATTTTGAAAAATTGTTTTGAAATTCCTGTCCACCTTCTCCAATTTAACGTCATGGTTGAAATGTTTCACTGCTGGAGAATGTTGTTTCAATCTGATTTCTCTAAACCTGCCAGTTTTCCCTTCGTTCTTGTTCTCCCGCATGTACTCAGTTGCATCTTGAATCCATCTCGTGAGCCATCTTGCTTTCTGCCTCACTTCATGCAGATTAATTAACTCTCATGAATACTGGGATGATTTAAGGCAATGTTTCTAATCTTCAATACTGTCCATAGTCCCTCTCCCTTGTAACTCTACCAGATTCAGCTAGGAATGTTCACGCTGTGACTGTTATCGTAGGAAACTATGCAGCTGACACTAACTCAAATCAATAAGCAATCTTATTTGGACGTTTCGGCGAACATTGGGTTGTTCCGACACTCCCAGTGTTACCAAGCCTCCGGTTCCAGCCAGTATGGCTCCAGCCCATAGAACATAGAACATAGAACAGGACAGCACAGAACAGGCCATTCAGCCTCCGATGTTGTGCCGACCAATGATCCTCATGTATGCACCCTCAAATGTCTGTGACCATATGCATGTCCAGGAGTCTCTTCAATGTCCCCAATGACTCTGCCTCCACAACTGCTCCTGGCAACGGATTCCATGCTGTCACAACCATCTGTGCAAAGAACCCGCCTCTGACATCCCCTCTATACTTTCCTCCAACCAGCTTAAAACTCTGACGCCTCGTGTTAGACATTTCTGCCCTGGGAAATAGTCTCTGGCTATCTACTCTATCTATGCATCGCATTATCTTGTATACCTCAATTAGGTCCCCTCTTCTCCTCCTTTTCTCTAATGAAAAAAGTCCGAGCTCAATCAACCTCTCCTCATAAGAAATGTCCTCCAGTCCAGGCAGCATCGTGGTAAACCTGCTCTGAACCCTCTCCAAATCATCCACAGCTTTCTTATCGTAGGGCGACCAGAACTGGATGCAGTATTCCAAGTGCGGTCTAACCATACTTTTATAGAGCTGCAACAAGATCTCACGACTCTTAAACTCAATCCCCCCCGTGCATGAAAGCCAATACACTATATGCTTTCTTAACAACCCTCTCCACTTGGGTGGCCATTTTAAGGGATCTTTGTACCTGCACACCAAGATCCCTCTGCTCCTCCACACTCCAAGAATCCTATCCTTAATCCTGTACTCAGCTTTCAAATTTGACCTTCCGAAATGCATCACCTCGCATTTATCCAGTTTGAACTCCATCTGGCACCTCTCAGCCCATCTCTGCATCCTGTCAATGTCCCGTTGCAGCCTACACCAGCACTCTATACTGTCAACGATACCTCCAACCTTTGTGTTATCTGCAAACTTGCTGACCCATCCTTCAATCCCCTCATCCAAGTCATTAATAAAAATCACAAAGAATAGAGGGCCAAGGACAGAGCCCTGTGGAACACCACTCACCACAGACTTCCAGGCAAATATTTTCCTTCTACTATCACTCGCTGTCTTCTGTTGGCCAGCCAGTTCTGTATCCAGACAGGTATGTTCCCCTGAATCGCATTCCTCCTGACTTTCTGAATGAGCCTACCATGGGGAACCTTATCAAATGCCTTGCTGAAGTCCATATACACCATCAACGTTTCTAGTCACATTCTCAATGAACTCGATAAGATTTGTGTGGCATGACCTGCTACTCACAAAGCTGTGTTGACTACATTTAATCAAGCCATGCTCTTCCAGATGGTCATAAATCCTATCTCTCTGAATCCTTTCTAACACCTTGCAGAAGACAGACGTGATACTTACTGCTCTGTAATTGCCGGGGTTTTCCTTTTTTACCTTTCTTGAAGAGAGGAATTACATTTGCCTGTCTCCACTTCTCAAGTACGATTCCAGTGGAGAGCGAGGATGCAAAGATCTTCACAAGTGGCGAAGCTATTGCATTTCTCGTTTCCCAAAGCAGCCGAAGGCAAAGCTGGTCCGGGCCTGGCGACTTGTCAACCTTAATGTTTGACCAAATTTTCAGCACATCAGCTTCCTCTAACTCTATCCATTTCAGCATACACACCTGCTCTTCAAAGGTTTCGTTCACTACAAAGTTCGTTTCTTTCGTAAAGACAGAAGCAAAAAACTCACTTAGGGCTTTCCCGACCTCCTCAGACTCCGCACACAAATTCCCTAAGCTATCCCTGATCAGTCCTGCTCTTTCTTTGACCATTCTCTTATTCCTCACGTAAGTGTAAAATGCCTTTGTGTTCTCCCTAATCCGTTCGGGCAAGCCTTTCTCGTGTCCCTTCCTGGCTCTCCTCAGACCATTTTTAAGCTCCTTTCTCGCCTGCCTGTAATCCTGTAGAGCTGAGCTTGACCCTAGCTTCCTCCACCTTATGTAAGCTAGCTTCTTCCTTTTGACGAGAAGCTCCACTGCTTTTGTCATCCAAGGTTCCTTTATCGTACCACTTCTTGCCTGTCTCAGAGGGACATATTTATTCATTACTTGCAACAACTGTTCCTTAAACAGTCTCCACATGTCTATAGTGCCTTTACCATTGAACAATTGCTCCCAATCCATGCTTCCTAACTCATGTCTGATCGCATCATAGTTTCCTCTTCCCCAATTAAATATCCTCCCATTTTGCCTAAGCCTCTCGTTCACCATGGCTATGTAGAATGTGAGGCAGTTGAGGTCACTATCACCAAAATGCTCTCCCACCACACGATCTGATACTTGCTCGTTTCCGAGAACTAAGTCTAGAATGGCCTCTCCCCTCGTCAGCCTGTCAACGTCCTGAGTTACGAAACCCTCCTGAACGCACCTTACAAAAACAGCTCCATTCAAATCTTCTGTTCGAAGAAGGTTCCAATCAATATTGGGAAAGTTAAAGTCACCCATTACAGCAACCCTACTACGTCCACACTTTTCCAAAATCTGCCGACCTATGCTTTCTTCCATCTCCCTGCTGCTATTCGGGGGCCTGTAGTAAACTCTTAAAGAGGTGACTGCCCCCTTGCTGTTCCTAATTTCCACACATATTGACTCAGTCGGCAGATCTTCCTCGACAATGGAAGCTTCGGCAGCTGTGATACCCTCTCTGATGAGTAGTACTACACACCGCCTCTTTATCCCCTCTCCCTATTCTTTTTAAATTCTCTAAACCATGGAACATCCAGCAACCATTCCTGCCCATGAGAAACCCATGTCTCTGTGATGGCCACAACATCATAGCACCAGGTACTGATCCATGTTCTAAGTTCCTCACTTTTATTCCTGATACTCCTTGCTTTAAAGCAAACGCACTTTAACTGATACCTTGGTTCCTTGCCAGGAAAATCCTTCCCAGTAGCTGGTCTACCTCTTGCTATTGCTTCATCTGCATAAACTCTCACCTCTGGTATACAGCTCAGGTTCCCACCCCCCTGCCATACTAGTTTAAACTCCTGGAACTACTCGAGCAAACCTTCCACCCAGGACATTGGTCCCCTTCCAGTTCAGATGCAACCCATCCTTCTGGTACAGGTTTGTGACTGCACAAACACTGCACAAAATACTGCACATGTACGCTAAACTGCGCCTGTCCAATATGAGTAAGGGGATGAAAGATTAATCCACCAGACGCAGAGCAAACGAGGATGATGCTCGTGCCATCGCAGACAGGTAAGGGAGAAATTCACTCTGTCCTTACTATTATCAAGCCAGACTGGAAATGAGCTACTTGTCTCTTTCATGGGCAAGACGGAAGCGTACAGCACAATCCGTGCACAAGGTAAGACTGAAACATTGTTAATAATCTCGAGGCAGAAATGTTGAATGATGGAGGACCTGGAAGTTTCTATATCGGTTCAGCCACCCCAAATGTCTCCTGCATTGATATATATGAATAGCGGGCGGACATTTGCGCCTACAAGCCTGTCTTTCCCTTCGATATAATAATTGATGGTCATCATACTCAATACCCTGCGTCAGCTTTCACAACAGCGTATTGTAACTACTACATTCATATTGATACAGGTTTATAAAAAAAAATGCCCAGTTGTGATGAGTCCACAAAAACAGGACAAATCCAACCCTTATTCCGGTCAATCAATGCTCAACCAACAGCAAAGTGAAGGAAGGGAGTAATAACTGTGCTTTCAGGTTGTACCCAGTCAACAATAAGCAGCTATCTGATACTGCGTGTTCCATCAGAGGCACTTAGCTTTTGTCGTCATTGCATAATTAGTCAAAATGGATAAAATACCGCACTCACAAGGCAAGGCGAAACTGACTGCCCTTCAAATTAAGGGTGCATCTGAATGACTAATGCTTTGAAGAGCTTTTGCAAAACTGGAGTCAATTGGAATCAAAGGAAACCATTGTTAAAATGAGGACGTGGAATCCCTCGTTAATTAATAGCAAACATTCGGAAAACCTCTCCTCACCTCGTAATCTATTCAAACGTGAGAGTGACACATAAATTCTAATTTCCAATACTTAAAGAAAAACTTTTTATTTCACTCTATTGCGAATACTAAACAAAACAATCAACAAACTAAACATTCTTCCCTTTAACTGAACGCAATCTATTGACATGCTGTTTCAATAACACAGTTGTTAAACATTAAATCAACTCCATTTCCAGTCGACACAGTTTGAATGTGCTCCGCTGTTTCCAACTTCTATCTGCTCATCTCAATTGTTTCAGCGTCTTTCATTTTTATAAAATATATTTTGCAGAAAAAGGTACGTTTTGATAGAGAGTGCTTTCTCATTTCATAGAGAGGTAAGTGTTAGATGGGCAGATAACTCTCCAGCAATAGCTCTCACTCTAGTTTTCAATATATTGATGTTATATACACTCCAATGACGCATTAATTTGTATAAATTGATTAGATTTCAGATGCCAAAGCAAAACAAAAATTGAAAATTTATTACCTTCTGGGAACCTGGGCATAAGTTAATGTAATTGGTTAAATGGGGGTTGTTGTCGAAACAGCAAGAAAAATGTAGGTTTTCACTGAGAAGTGATACCTGTATCTATTTTGGAACAGCCGTCTCCCAGCCTTTTCATTCAGGGAGCAAAGCATGCACTCTTAATCTCCTTCAACATTGAGAAAAAACACTATTTTAAAGTGAACATGTGTGCTTTCAACAATGTAACACTGTCCACTGGGTGTAACTATACAGCCCAAATGCTTGCAATTTCTGAATGTCAATCAACTCAAGCCCAGTACATCACTGCAGGGTTCTCGCAGGTTATTGTCTCAGTCCCAATCGTTCTGAGCTGTTTCAATGACTATTCTTCAATCATAAAAAAAGAGTTGGTTATTTGACTCACAGAAACATGGAATCCCTGAAACGGGCCGATTTACCGAACAAATTCACACCTGCCTTCCAAATACCATCCCGCACAGACTAATCCCCCACCCTCCTTCAGTAACCCTGCATTTCTCATCCCTAAGTATCTAACCCAGACTTGCTTGGAAAATTTAGCAATTGCAAATCTTCCTAACCTGCACATCTTTGGGCAGTGGAATGGAAACAATACAAACATGGGGAGATTGCACAAAAACCACACAGAATATCAGCCAAGGCTGCAATTGAAGCAAGGGCCCCGGCCCTGTGAGAAAACAGTGGTGACTACTGCGCCAAATGCCACACCTGACTGCATATTATTTAGCACCATTTGTGACTTCTCAGTCACACATTCAATTCCTGTCCGGACAATGTGGACATAATCAGGCACTTCTGTGATGTTGGACGATTTTATTTTGAATGAATTAGTTGCTGTAGAACAGGAAAAACATGGAACATATTTCGTATCTTCTGGAATATTAACTTCATCGGAAAGAAGACAGAATGGGCATCATTCAATCATCAATTAAGAAATACTTATACTCCTTGATACAGCTCCACAGTAAGCTGGACGTAAAACCAAAACTTCTAGTTTAGACTTTGGCACACGATCAAATACAGTAAAAAACAGGCACTTCCTTCAATTGTGAACTTGCTGTTGTTTCAGTAGTTTGGATTCCACATCAAAGCTCTTCCCACACCAGTGCAGATGAACAGCCTCTCTTCACAGTGAGATGGCGGATGCGCAGGGAGTCTAATTAACCACTTGAATCCAGGCCCATTTTGAGAGCAACTGATGGTTTCTCATTCGTGTCAACACGTTGATGGGTCAACAGATCCTCAGAGATGTTAAGGTGATTCCCACGTTCTCGGCATTTAAAAAATCTTTTCCTATGTGTGGCCTTGCTGTTGTTTAAATTGTGTGGTTGATCAAGTGAATTCTATCCCACACTCTAAACAGACGAATGGCCTCTACCTCGTCTGACTGTGTTTATTTTCTGACAAGGCAGATTATCTGTTGAATCCCTGTCCTCACGTATAAGACACGTTTCTCCACACTGTGAATGATGCTTTTCCCTTCCATATTCAAAGGCGAATCATATTCAAGCAACAATCAATTGGACAACATCATCAGATGCTGAAATGATATTTGGTTTTCAGCCTTTGCACTGTAAATCTTCTTCTTCTAATGCCCGGGAAATTTACTGATAAAGGAAAAACAGAAGCATTATGAAGTCCAGAAAAAAGACAATATGATGCAAGAGCAGAAGTCAGCAATTCAACCTATACAGTCTACTCTCACTATTCAGTGAGATGACGGCTGATCTGATAATCCACAGATTCAGATTCCTGTAATATCAGCTATCCGTCGAATCCCTTGCTGATTAAAATCTGTTTTTCACAGGGTTCAAATCAATTTCTTGTAGGGACTTCAATAAGATGCAGATCAGGAAGGCAAAGTGGGGATATGAAATTATCGAATCGGCCGGGGCAGAATCTAATCCAAAAAAGGTCTACAAGTACATATCTGGCAAGAGAACAACTCGAGAAATAGTACCATAAAGATTAAAGAGATTTACATTGCGTCTGAGCTCAGCAGATGGAAGACCCATTAAACAGATATTTCACGTCAGTTTTGACTGTGGAGAAAGCAAGTCCGAATGTCCACCCTCCATGTTTGAGGAGGACGATTCCTTTTCTTAAACTATTTGACCAAGCATCAAAGAAATTGACATTAGGTAATAATTCTAGCGGCTGGATTGCGTTCGACTTTGTGTTGCTTCATGCAACAAAGCGTTCACATGTTCCCAGGACTCGATTGTAATATAACGAGGAGAGAGTGTGTTGGCTTTGACTTGTCGGACAGCAGATCGGAGGTCGAAGGATGACTTTATAGAGATTCATAAAATCATGAGATCTCTCGATAGGGTGAACAGCAAAGGTCTTTTCCCCTTGGATACGGGAGTCCAGAACCCATAAGATTTACACAGGATGACAAGATAACCTTTTCACACAGAGGATGGTTTCTATATGGAATCAACTGCTGGAGCAATTGGTACTTCGATAAACTGTTACATTGTTGGAAAGACATTTGGACATTTAGATGAAGAAGAAATGATTAGAGGGATACAGTCCAAATGCAAGCAACTTGGGAAAGTTCAGTTTGAGATATGTTGCACTTAAGGAGACTGCAGAAAGCATGGAAATACATGCTAATAAATAGTTCATATTGCAGGAAAATAATTGCTGAAGGTCTCAGAAAATGTAAAAGCCGGATAAATCCCCAGACCTTGCCACGAACATTCATTTTTGCAAGAAATTTCTCATTGCAGGAAAAGAAAGCTATGCTGTGAAGAGAAGACGCATGCCATCCTTCCGGGATGACTACTGGTTACAATGCAGCGCATTCACTGCTGTGGTTTGGTTTAATTTCTTGGACAGGGAATCAGGAATTATTGTTCATCATAAGGGTGACAACAAAAGTAAAGCATCTTTGACAGGAATCGCATTTCAAACGCATTCGCATGAGACTTGCAATATTATAAAGGGCCGCAAGGTGGCGCACTGGTTATCACTGCTGTCTCACAGCGCCAGAGATATGATTTGCCGACAACTGAGTCGACTGTCAGTAAGGTGCCTTATTCAAGCGCAAATGAAGAGAAAAAGGGTAAGGAATTGTTCTGTGAGGGTTAATCCCTGGAGGATTGGTGTGCATTTCTTGCATCCAATACCCAGTTTCTGAACTGTAGGCATTCTATGTTCTCTTACTGTGTTGCTTCAGCACATGTTCAGACAAGGGAGAAAAGTGAGGAAAAACAATCAATTCCCAGTCAGGGATTGATCCATTGTGCGACAACCAACGGATTCCCTTTTGACTCAACTAGCTCCCATTTTCCCTGCATTGGTAATGGCAGTATACAGTATTAGATCGGGTTTTCATGTGTTGCATTGGGCCCAGCATCCTTTCTCAACATGGACTATACTGGGATATAAAGAGATAATAAAAGCCATGGATTCCGATGAGTGGAATGAAAAGACGTCGGAAGAATGGATTGCATTTACTTGGAAACAAAAAAATAGAAAGGAAGCCATCGAAGCAGTGAGGCATAATGCCATTTGCAAAGGCAAGGCAGGGCTTCATGGGAAGGTGGAAAAGACAAATAGATCATGTCGCGTCACACCAGCTAAAACGGAGTTTTGTCCATATGGAAGTTTCCATGCGATGTGAATTTGGTGAGACCAAACAGGAGGGAAATTCCCTCATTCAGATGGATCTATATCTAGAGTTTAGAACTTCAATACCAGCGATGAATGATAAAGAGAAGTTTGGAGCACGTTTTCTTTTTCTTTCTATAGCTATTGAACTCAAAAATGATTACTTTTTCGCAGGAAGAATTATTCAGAAGCTGATCCTAAAATATTTGTGAAGACGCATGCAGACACACAAGGAGTGAATTTTACCGGGACAGGGAGTCTGTGCGGCCAGGATGGGTACGCGTGAGGTGTACATTCTCTAATTGGTTAACGTTAATTGGAAAGAAACCTCGTAACACCTGCAACTGAGTACGACTAAGTATAGAATGAGCTGATTGCGAGGAAAGGTTTCGCAGCTTGTTCTATGTGAACGTCTTTAAATTGTAAAAGAACTGAGCTGTTTGTGTTAGCTCAGCATGAAAGGGAAGCCAGTTGGCTCAGTCCGCTGCATAACTGGTTTATGACACAAAGAGATGCCAACAGAGTGGGATTTATTGCCGCAATGTCTCAGCATACCCTCAGGATCCTGATCTCCCAACTCAGCTAATATTTTAGACGATGGTGGTAATCAAAGTGAAACTATACTATCGTGAGTTGGAACTGACCTGCCGATGTAATGCACCTTTTTTCTTTCATCTGTTGCATTGGAAAATTTGGCTGCAATCACAGAGAAGGGAGTGAGTCCATTTGCTGCTCACTCATTTTCCCCAAAAATATCCAGTGACAAGACACGAAAAATATAACTGTTGGTATACTGTAATCTTCATAGCAGTACCTAAAAACATCTTTATCATTTTAATTCCAGTTTTTCCGATAACTGTCAAAATGTCCAATGAGATAAATGTAACACTTTGTGGATTGTTTTAATGGCCTGTGCGAGTTTGCAGCAATATCAGTTATATGAAACGCGCTAAACATCCTTTCCAGAGTTTAACACAGCGCAGGGTCAACGATATGAGAAACGTCATTGACTTCAAAAATCGCCTCTGTATCTCTATTGAGTGATGGATATTCACTCATGGAGTATTTATGGCTGGTCCTAAGTAACTGAGGTATATCTCAAGGACAGAACACTCCACGGAATCGTATTATTTTAGAATAAATGCTGTTTTTCTCAACGTTCTTTTTCAACTTGTAAATATATATATATATATATATATATATATATATATGCATGTGCACACATATTTATATGTGTATATATACGCGCATATCTGTGTGTGTGTGTGTGTGTGTGTGCGTGTGTGCGCGTGTGTGCGAATTCAGAACATTAGAAATGGATGGTCGGCCATTTTAATGTCCTTCCTGCAGAATGTGAGAGCTTTGAGTTTACAGTAATGTCCCTGACATTTGAATCTGCGGGAAGTGCACCCAAATCCATCTCCTTGGCAACTGCGTTAGGGAACTGGAGCTGGACATTGGATCTTTCAGCAGTCTGAGGGGAAATGAGAGGAGTTATATGGAGGCAGTTACAATTCAGGTACAAGAAAAAGGTCGATGGGATACAGGCAGTCAGTGCAGGCATGCACTGTGGCCGTGCCCCTTAGTAACAAGCATACCGCTTTTGTTACTTTTTGGGAGGATGATTTACTAGGGGTAAGCTATGGGGTACACGTCTCTGGCACAGTCTTTATCCCTGTTGATCAGAAGGGTAGGGGAGAGGGGAGGAGAGCAATAGTTATTATGGACTAAATAGTGAGGGGGACAGATTGTAGTTTCTATGGGTACAGGGCAGGCTCATGATTGATGTGATCCCTCCAAGTGACCGGGATGGTGATGTCTCGCATCTTTTTTTCAGGATCCTTAAGGGGAAGGGGGAGCAGCTCGAGGTCATGGTTCACATATGCACCAACATAGGTCAGAAAAAAAGTTGTGGATGTATGGCAGAAATTCAGGGATCCAGGGTGACATCTTAGATCTAGATCAAACAGAGTTGTTCTCTCTGAATTGTTACACATGCCACGTCGTAGTGAGGGAAAGAATAGGGAGAGAGCAGTTGAACACGTGGTTGTAAGGATGGTGCAGGTGATAGGGATCCGGATATCTGGATACTTGGGGCTCATTCTGGAGTCAGTTGGACCTCTACAAACAGGGTGGTCTTCACCTGAACCGGAAGGGTACCAATATCCTAAGGGGCATTTTCTCACGCCTTTGAGGAGGGTTTAAACGAATTCAGCAACAGAGTGAGAACCTGAATTGTAGCTGCAGTGTGCCAGACGTTGTGAGTGGTTAGATCATAAATAGGTTTTCATGTTTGCAAGTGTATACTGGCAAGAATGAAGGTGATTTGAAGTGTGTCTCCTTCACCGCCAGGAGCAGCTGAGATAAAGCAGGTGTCATGGGTTGTTTCCTGGGACTTCAATGTTGTGGCCATTTCAGAGACATGAATGGAGCACTGAAAGGAATGGTTCTTCCTGACATCTCAGTTTCGATTTTTCAGTAAGAACAGGAAAGTCGTTACAGAGGGGGACATGTTACGTTTTTACTCAAAGACAGTACTATGGTAGCAGAAAGGATATTTGGTGTGGTCTCTACTGAATCTGATGAATTAGAATGGGCGGAGATTAAAGTCAGGAAAGTAGAGGTTACCACCAAAATGTTCTAGAGATATGGAGGAAAAAATTGCAAAGATGATTCTGGATAGGAACGAAAGTAACAGGGTAGTTGTAGTGGGGACCATTAACTTTCCAAATATTCATTGGAAATGTCATTGTTTGATTACCTCTGATTGGTCAGTCTTTGTGCAATGTGTGCAGGAGGATTTCGTGACGCAGTATGTAGACAGGCAAACAAGAATCAAAACTTCGTTGGATTTTGTACTACGTAATGAAGCAAGTCAGCTGTTCGAATTGGAGGTTAGTGAACACTTTGGTGAGAGTGACCACAATTCGGTATGTTTATTTAGTGATGGATAGGAATAGATGCTTACATCGCAGAGCATGAGGTACCGGTGGGAGAAAGGCCAGAATGATGCGATTAGACAAGAGTTAGGATGCACCAGATGGGGAAACTAACCGCAGGGGTTATGCACACCTGAAATATGGAGCTTGTTTAGGGAAGCGCTCCTGCATGTCCTTGATAAGTATATGTGCGTCATGCAGGGAATATGAGGTCGAGACAGTGAGCCATTTTTACTGAAAAGGTTGAATTTCTTGTCATGAGGGAGAAGGAGGTGCATGCAAACATGAGATATGAAGGCTGAAATAGGACACTTGAAAATTAAAAGCTCGCCAGGAAGAGCCAAAAGAGAGAGCTACTTAGAGCGAAGAGGGGACATAAGAAGTCTTTAGCTGGCAGGGTCAATTAAAACTCTGAAGCTTTCTATTGTCATTTCAAGAATAAAAGAATATCTCGGATATGATTCGGGTCTGTCAAGAACAGCAGTAGGAAGTCGTCAGCGGAGTCCAAGGTTAGGAGAGGCGCTGAATTTATATATTTTTCATCATATCTCAAATGAAAAAGACAATGTTGTCGAAGAGAATTTTGAGATGCAACCTTTTAGAATAAATGAAATTGATATTCATAAAGAAGAGTTGTTAGCAATTCTTGAAAGCTGGAAAGTAGTATTGTCCCCTGGGCTGGATGGGATATATCCTAGAATTCTCTGGGTATCGTGGAAGGAGATTGCAGAACTTGTGACTACAAACTTTATTTCGTCAGTGTCTATGTGATTAGTGAGAGAAGAGTCGAGTTCAGCAAATATTGTCCCCTTCTTCACAAAGGGGAGTAGGGAAAACGCTGGTAATTATAGAACAGTGAGCCTTACTTTCTTGTAGTAAAGTCTTGGGAATGATTATGAAAGTTAGGATTTATGATCATCTAAAAAAGAAGTTGATGTGCTACAGTCAACACGATTTTGTGAATAGTAGGTTGTGCCTCACAAACTTCATTGAGCGATTTGAAATGGTGAGCAAACAGGTGGATGAGAGTAAAGTGGTTGACGTGGTGGATATGGTTTTCACGAAGGCACGGTCGGCTGTTGCATAAAGTACAGAGACATGGGATTGACGGTGATTTAGCCGTTTTCATCTCTAATGGACTCGCTGAAAGAACACAGATTCTGGTAGTTGATGGGGAATATTCATCCTGGAGTGCAGTTACGCATGGTGTACCACAAGGTACCTTTTAGGTCTACTGCTGTTTGCCACGTTTATAAATGACCTGGGTTGGGGCATGGCATGAATGATGAGTAAATTCGCTGAACACACTAAGCTCGATGGAGTTATCAACAGTGCCAAAGTCTGCTGCATGTTACAGAGGGACAGGGATAATCTGCAGATCTGACCTCAGAGGTGGCAAATGGGGGTTATATTGGAAAAGTGTGAGATGATTTACTTTTGAAGGAGAAACAAGAAAAAAGGATTCTGGGTTAATTGTAATATTCTTGGAAGTTTAGATGAGCAGAGAGGTCTCGGTGCCTATGTACATAAATCTCTGATATTTAACATTCACCTTGATCCATTTGCTTGCAAGGAGCACAGTGTGTTAGAATTTATTGGGAGAGGGATTGAGTATCATGGCCAAATGATCCCTTTGCAGCTCCAGAAATTTATCTGCTGTGACCAAACTTGTTGAGTTGCATGCAGTTCTGGAAGCCACATTATAGAACGGACGTGAAAGCATTGGAAAGGGTGCAGATGAGATTTCCGAGGATGTTGCCTTCTATGAAGGGAAGGTATTAGGTGAAAACTCTGAGGGACTTGAGGCTGTTTTTGAGCAAGGAGCACAGTATACCTTCTCTGAAAATCCTCCCTTAGGAGTAGATATTTCCCCATCTTTCAGTATTGCAGATTGAGATGATCCTGTATCCCTTAATATTTTCAACCATTTTACCTGCTACTCCTGGACTATGTGAATAAAATTTACCTTGCATGCATATTTTTAAGTCGATCTGATATTTTCTCATCAACCAACCTCTGATCATCTGCACTCTCAGGCAGTTGTCTAACTTCCCCTTTGCTATATGTTACTAGTCCAAGAAAAACTCCCAAGCTTGTCCAATTTTCCTAACTCTGGCTTTTTCTGAGCCCAGCAAGACGGTGATTTCATGTGGTTCACGTTGTTAGAATGAAAACATCAACCCTTTTCAACTTATTTGTGTCCCTCAACGTTTTGTTTGTTTACCCTGTGATAAGTTATCCTTATGATCTTCAATGAGATGTATCTGTCTCTTTCCACGTGAGGATTTCTCTTTGCCCCGTTTTCTACTCCTCATACGCTGAAATTGACTCTGGAAGCCAAACAGAGGTTTATGGATGAGCTCATAATCATTTGCAACTTCAGGTGTTAACCTTGCTGTGTCAACTATCAGCTATACCACATTAAACTTATCTTCAGTCTTTATCTTCGACCTTTTAAGATGACCTCCCTGTTCATGTTTAAATTTGTGAAGTTCAAGCTTTCTCTCCTTTTCTTTCTCTTCTACTAAAACCTTTCAATAGACAATAGATCATAGGTCCAGGAGTCGGCCATCCTGCCCTTCGAGCCTGCACCACCATTCTTTATGATCATGGCTGATCATCCTAAATGTGTCTCCTATTCCTCACTTATCCTCATAAGCCTTGATTCCACTATCCTTGAGAGCTCTATCCAACTCTTTCTTCAATGAATCCAGAGACTAGGCCTCCACTGCCCTCTGGGGCAGAGCATTCCACACAGCCACCACTCACTAGTTGAAGAGGTTTCTCCTCACCTCTGTCCTAAATGGTCTACCCTGTATTTTTAAACTCTGTCCTCTGGTACGGCAGTCATCCAGCAGCGGAAACATGCTTCCTGCCTAAAATCCTTTAATAATCTTCTATGTCTCAATCAGATCCTCTCTCAGTTTTCTAAAGCCCAGTCACTCCAGTCTTTCAGCGTAAGGTAGTCCCGTCATTCCAGGAATTGACCTCGTGAACCTATGCTACACACCCTCAATATCCAGAATATCTTTCCTCAAATTTGGAGACCAGAAGTGCACAAAATACTCCAGGTGTTTTCTCACCAGGGCCCGAACAGCTGCAGAAGAACGTCTTTGCTTCGATTCACAATCCCTCTTGTTATGAAGGCCAGCATGCTATTAGCCTTCTTCACTACCTGCTATACCTGCATGTTTACCTTCATTGACTGATGTACAAGAACACCCAGATCTGTTTGTACTGCCCCTTCACCTAAATTGTTACCATTTAGGTAGTAATATGCCTTCCTGTTCTTGACACCAAAGTGGATAACTACACATTTATCCACATTAAACTGCATCTGACCTGGGTCTGAACACTCACCTAACCTGTCCAGGTCACCCTGTAATCTCCTAACATCCTCCTCACATTTCACCCTGCCACCCAGCTTAGTATCATCAGCAAATTTGCTAATGTTATTGCTAATAACATCTTTTATAACATTAATATATATTGTAAAATGCTGGGGTCCCAGCACTGATCCCTGTGCTACCCACTGGTCACTGCCTGCCATTCCAAAATTGAGCCATTTATCCCCACTCTTTGTTTCCTGTTAACCAACCAACTTTCAATCCATGTTAGTATTTTGCCCCCAATACGATGCGCCCTAACTTTGCTCACTAACCTCCTATGTGGGACTTCATCAAAAGCTTTCTGGAAGTCCAGGTACACTACATATACTGGATCTCCCTCGTCCATCTTCAGAATTACATCCTCAAAAAATTCCAGAAGATTAGTCAAGCATGATTTCCACTTCATAAATCCATGCTGACTCTGACCTATCCTGTTACTACTATCCAGATGTGTCGTAATTTCATCCTTTATAACAGACTCCAGCATTTTCCCACCACTGAGGTCAGAATAACTGGCCTATAATTTCCTGCTTTCTCTCTGCAACCTTTCTTAAAACGTGTTACAACATTAGCCACGCTCCAATCCGCAGGAACTGATCCCGAATCTATCGAATTCTGGAAAATAATCACCAACACATCCACGATTTCTCGAGCCATCTTCTTCAGTACCCTGGGATGTAGACCATCAGGCCTCGGGGACTTACCAACCTTCAGACCTAACCATCTCTCTAACACCAATTCTTGGCAAATATAAATTCCCTTAAGTTCAGGTCCTTGAGCCACAGTAACCCCAGGGAGATTGCTTGTGTCTTCCCCAGTGAATACAGATCTGAAGTACCAATTCAATCCTTCTGCCATTTCTTTTTTCCCCGTAATATATTCCCCTGTTTCTGTCTTCAAGGGCCCAATTTTCATCTTAACCATTTTTTTGCTTTTAACATACCTAAAATAGCTTTTACTATTCTCCTTTATATTTCTGGCCAGTTTACCTTCGTGCCTCATTTTTTTCTCTGCGTATTTATTTCTTAATAATCCTCTGTTGTTCTTTAAAAGCTTCCAAGTCCTCTGTTTTCCCACTTAACTTTAATTGTTTTATTTTTTCTCTTTTAACATTATATGTTTCTTAACTTCCCTCGCCTCCCACGCATCATCCTGGGACCTTTCTTCCTTTTTGGAATGATCTGATCCTGCATCTTCTGCATTATACACAGAAATATCTGCCAATGTTCCTCCACTGTCAGCCCTGTTAAGGTATTGCACCATTGAACTTTGGCCAGCGCCTCCCTCATAGCTCCTTTATTCAAAAGACATATTGTCACTTCCGATTGTACCCTCTCACTCTCAAATTGCAGATTGAAGCTTATTGTACTATGGTCACCACTTCCCAATGGCTCCTTCACTTCGAGGTATCTGATCAATTCTGGCTCGTTGCACATTACCAGATCCAGAATTGCCTTCTCCCTGGTAGGCTCCAGCACCAGCTATTCTAAGAATCCATCTCGGAGGCACTCCACAAAGTCTCTTTCTTGAGGTCCAGTACCATCCTGATTCTCCCATTCTACCTGCATGTTGAAACCCCCATAACAACTGTAGTAACATTGTTGCGACAGGCCAATTTCAGCTCCAGATTCGACTTACATCCGACATTCATACTACCATTTGGGGGCCTGTAGCTGACTCCCAAGAGGGTCTTTTTACACTTAGAATTTCTCGGCCCTATCGATACTGACTCTACATCCCCTGATTCTAGGTGGCCCCTCTCAAAGGACTGAATATCATTCCTTTCCAACCTGGCCACCCAAACCACTCTGCCCGTCAGTCTGTCCTTATGATAGCACATGTAGCCTTGAATATTCATTTCCCAGGCCCGGTCCACTTGAAGCCACGTCTCTGTTATCCCCACAATATCGTATCTGCCAATTTCCCAACCTAGGCTCAAGCTCATCCATCCTATTTCTAATGCTTCATTCATTCATATTTTGTAGTTTGAATTTGTTACTGCCCTCACCCTTCCCATCAACTCCTATTTCACTCAACCTGACAGCATGATCCTTTTTTGAGTTTTCTACTTCATTGATACAGTTGTCTTTGTTGACTTCCCTTGTTCTGACATTCGTTCTTTTTCTTTCTCTTCTGCTTATACAAGTAGCTCAAACAGTTTCAGTTCTGGTGCCCTTTAATTATCTCTTGCCTATAACTCAAGATGCTCCATTTATAACTGAATTTTTGCAACCTCGACAAATTCTAATGGTTTCTCTGTCAAGTTCAAATGCAGAGTTACCGCGGTAATTATCTCTCTTTACCTCACAGAAGGAGCCAGCGCGAACACAGCTCGCCTGCTAATTCCTTTGCATTAGTTTTATTCACCTTTTCTAAAAATTTCAAAGTCACCGTACCCACTTCCAGGAAAGTTTTAGAAAATGAAACAGTCATTACTAGTCCAAACTTGTCGGCCATGCAAACCAACACCCGAAATAAAGACAGTAGCAGCTACCACTTGCTGTTTAAGATCCCGGACGAGTGCACAATTTGTAATGCACTAGGCCAGGATATTCAAAGCATTCTTAAGCAGGAGACCAGACATTAACTTTTCAATTTGTTTCGCTAAATATCTAGTGACAGTTATCAGGAGTAAGTTACGTAGTTTGACAAAAAGGTTTTACAACGGACAAAGTTTATTCACGAAATTACACACTGAAACACGAAAAACAGAATAGAAACACTTCCACAACTTAGTCTATTCAAGCTAATTGTACGTATGTTGTTCAGAATACAGAGAATAATCCCACATAAACAGACACCCTTGAACACCGTAAAAATGAAACGAAGGAGAGAAAGTCTAGCAGTCTGTTTCGACACATCTCTCAGCTGAGCTCCATAACTAGTTCTGATCTAAACTGTTCAGCTTGAGAGCTGGCCATGCCCCCTTGACTTGTACAGCTTACTTCGGAAAACACAAAAGCTTTGTCCTAAAATCTCACAACTAAGAACGAAGCACGAAGAAAATTTACAGCCCAGGAATAGGCCCTTCGGCGTGCCAGGCCTGAGCTGATCCAAATCTACTCTGTAAACCTATCGCCCAATTCCTAAGCATCGGTATCCCTCTGCTCCCCAGCTACTCATGCATCGCCGATCTCATCTATCGACGTATTTGTTTCGAAAAACCGCTCAATACCCTTTAATCTCTGTATGAAACCAGTCTATTTGGATCTCTGAGTGTTTTATGATCCCTTTGAAAAAAAAATCAATGGCACAGCATCATTGAAAAATAGAACAGCTTTTAGGAAAAAAAGTTCCAGCTTTGTGATACATCTACTCCCAAATTCCTATAGTCAACTTAAAGGAATGCAGCGAGGTACAGCCATTTTTGTTCAGGGAAAATTCTTTGACTATCCATTCTAGATAGGCCTTTCATTATCTTGGACATGACAATTAACTCACCTGTCATCCATCTTGGGCGAATGAGAAAATCCCGATCTCCTTCAAACCTTCTTTATAAAACGTGTTTCCCAGTCGAGGCAGGATCCTGGTAAATCTCCTCTGCACCCTCTTCAAGGCTTCCAGATCCCTACTATAATGAGGGGAGCAGAATTGCTGGCGACGCCACACCGGCAGTACGGTGTTTAGTTTCGATCTCCTTACTTGAGAATGGATGCGCTTGCATTGGAATTGATGCAGATAATGTTCACTAGTTGGATTCCGTAGTTGAGCAGGTTGGCTATGAGGAGATACTGAGTAAATTGAGATTATATTCATTGGAATTCACAATTTACTGAGCCGGTGTCTTCCAGAAATATGCAAAATTATGAAAGGACTGGATAACATAAAAGTAGAGAGGTTTGTTTTCATTGGAAGGTGCTGCTATGAAAAGAAGGCATAACCTCAAGATTAAAGGGAAGAGATTTCGGACTGAATTGAGAAGGAACTTATTCTCGTAGACTGTTGTAAATCTAAGCAATTCATTGCTCAGTGAATGTTTTTTCAAGCTCAGGTAGACTTTTTCAATGAATGAAGAAATTGAGGATATGACAGAGCACGGGTAAGAGGATATGATTCCTCAAAATGATCAGCCATGATCTTATTGAATGGCAGAGCAGGCTCGAAGGGCCAGCCAACCTACTCCTACTCGTAGTTCTTATGTGCCTACGCCTTCATCCTACACTCCTTTCATTGCTTCGGTGGGATCAACCTATCTAGCACTCACAGCAAGTGCTCTGTGAACAACATCCACGTTTCTGTCTTGCATTTCCCTCACAATATCTGTTCCCAATTTACATTCCACGGTTCCTGCCTAATAGCTTTGCCATTCACCCTCCCCACATTAAATACTTTCCCATATCATCGCCTCCTATCCCTCGCCATGACTACTATCAAGGTCAGGAAGTTGTGACATTATCACCGAAATGCTTTTCAAAAGTGAGATCTTATACCTGACCTGGTTTGTTGCCAAGCAACAAATCCAATATGACCTCACCTTACTTGAGTATTTACACTAATCTAAGCATTGAGCCAGGAGCCCTTTCACAGCACACCTGATATATTCTGCAACACACAATCTATTTGCACTAAGGAGGGTTAAATAAATATTGGGACTTTGAGGTCACCCATGACAACAACCCTCTTACTTCTGCTTCTTTATCAAATCTGAATCCCAACCTGCTCCTTCATGTTTCAAATGTTATTGTCGGGTCTATGAAAAAACTCTCAAAAAAGTGACTGTTTCTGACCTCCACCCAGAATAAATCAGTAGACAATCCCTTCTTGAGGATCTCCCTTTGTGCAGCTGTGATGCAATCCCTGATTAGTAAGGTCATACCCGACTTCTTGCACCTTCCTCCCTATTTCTTTTGGAAATTTTGAACTGCTGAACTTCCAACAATCATTCCTGTCCCTGTGATATCCAAGTGTCTGAAATGGCTAGTCCATCATAGCTTCATATACTGATTTATGTTCTAAGTTCATCATCCGTCTTCCTGATAATTCTTGCGTCAAAATAGACGCACTTCAATCCATCACACTGACTGCAACTTCGCCCTATCAACTGTCTAGCTTTCCTCACCAACTCTCTGCACGCTGGATTTGCCTGTTCACCGACGTAGACCGTCATCTGATCCGTAGCTTCTGTGTCCAATCCCATGCCATACTAGTTTAAATCCGCTCGACTACCTCCAGCAAACCTGTCGCGAAGTAAATTGGGATGCAGCCAATTTGGTGGACCCTGTTCTCATTGTACAGGTCCCAGATTCCCCAGACGTTTTCCCAGTGATCTACATATCGGAAGCCCTCCCTCCTACACCACATGAATGAGATTAAACTGGTTGGTGTGGTGTATATGGATTTCAGCAAGGCGTTCAATAAGGTTCCCCACAGTAGGCTATTATACAGAATGGGCAGGAGTGGGTTTGTGGGAGACATTGCAGTTTGTATCAGTAATTGATTTGCTGAAAGGAAACAGAGGGTTGTAGTTGATGGAACATGTTCATCTTGGTGCCCAGTTACTAACGGCGTCCCGCAAGGGTCAGTATTGGCGCCACTGCTGTTCGTCATTTTTATACATAACCTGAATGAGGGCTTAGAATAGAGGGTTAGTAAATTTGCGGACGACACTAAAGTCGGTGGAGTTGTGGATAGTGACGAAGGATGTAGTAGGTTGCAGAGAGACATAGATAGGATGCAGAGCTGGGCTGAGAGGTGGCAAATGGAGTTTAATGTGGACAAGTGTGAGGTGATACACTTTGGATGGCGTAATCGGAATGCAAAGTACTGGGCTAATGGTAAGATTCTTGGGAGTGCACATGAGCAGAGAGATCTCGGTGTCCATGTGCACAGATCATTGAAAGTTGCCACCAAGATTGAAAGGGTTGTTAAGAAGGCATAAAGTATTTTGGCCTTTATTAATAGAGGGATTGAGTTCTGGAAGCAGGAGATTATGCTGCAGCTGTACAATGCTCTGGTACGGCCACACTTGGAGTATTGTATACAGTTCAGGTCACCGCATTACAAGAAGGATGTGGAAGGTTTGGAAAAGGTGCAGAGGAGATTTACGAGGTAAGGAAAGAATGTCTTACGAGGAAGGATTGAGGGTCTTGAGGCAAGGGTATGGAAGGCTTTGCATGCAACGGCAGTAGTTTCGCCAAGCTTGAGTGCTGTTAATTCGTCATTGGACAGGCATATAGACGTACATGGAATAGTATAGCTGTGATGGGCTTCAGATTAGTATGACAGGGCGGCGCAATATCGAGGGCCGAAGTGCCTGTATTGTGCTGTAATGTTCTATGTTCTATTTTCAAGTCTGCAGCCACGTGTTCAGCTGCTCTCGTTCTCTGTTCCTTGCCTCACAATCATGTGGCACCAATAGTCATCCTCAGATTACTACGCTGCGCGTCCTGCATTTCAGTTTACAAACCATGTCCCGACATCCTCGTTTCAGGCCATCATCGCTTTCCCCAGTTATGTCATTGGTGTCGGTATCTTCCATAACACCTGGCTTTTCCTCCTCCCCCTCAAGTGTCCTGCCGATTCGATCTGATTCTTCGCTGAAACTGGCAACTTAGAGGGAACTTAGCAGCTGGGAACATCATTGACAACGACAGAATCTCCTGTCTGTTGCTCGAACCACTGAATTTCCTACCACTATCGTTCCCCTATTCTCCACCGTCCCTGCCCAAGGAACAGAGCTAGGCTTAGTGCCAGAGACATGGCCGCTGTTGTTCTCCCTTGGGAGGCCGCCAAGCCCCAAAATATCCAAAGCATTATACTTATTATCGAGGGATTTGGTCACAGGGGATTAACACACTGTCTGCTTATTCCTGTTCTCTGTCCTGGCCATCACACTGGCACCTTTATATAGTAATTTAAGTGTTACCACCTGGCTGTGAACACCTCAGCCTCCAGAATAATCCGAAGTTCATTCAGCTCCGACTCCAGTTACCTCATGCGTTCTGTGAGAAGCTGGAATTGGGGCGAGATTAGGAGCAAAGAAGTGTTGTTGCAATTATATATGATCGGAAATATTGTACCCAACCTGGGTCTCCATATTTGAGGAAGGATGCGGTGGCACTGGAGGAAGTTCCGATCAGGATTTCCAGGTTGATTCCAGGGAAGAAAGTGCTATCGTACGAGGAACGATTGAATACATGAGCTTATTCCCATTGTAGTTCTGAAGGCTGAGGGAGGATCACATTTAGATATACAGATTCAAAAGAAAATTGGTAACGTGGACGTAGGAAAGACAGTCTCGAATAAGTTATTAGCGATGTATTTAATAGCCACACAACACGAGGTTATAGTTCAACAAGTTTATTTGGAAGTACAAGCTTTAGGAGCGATGCTCCTCCAACAGGTAACTAGAGGTGCAGGTCCATACGATGCAGAATTCTAGCAAAATATCAAAGTACCGTACAACTGATGCGATTTATGGAACAATCCTAAGTTGTTTTAAGTCTTATATAAATTAGAATTGGGATGCAAGTATCGAATATATAAAATCCAGAGCTCGTTCAAATTACATTCCCGACATTACTAAAGGTTTTATCAGCCTAAAAAAAGGAAACTTTTCAATGCATTACATGTGTCACGCTGGAGACTTCCCCAACCTTGAATCAAATTGGTTTTACCTATAATATCATATTTAAAATGTCGCATGGACTGGCTGGGTACAGATTGTGGACAATTTGAAAAATAAAGAAACTATCTGCAAATCCAAAGCTGCAAATGTGAATTCATCCCATAGACTTATATGTGTGTGAGCATGCATGTGAGGGAAAGTGTGTGTGTGCCTGAGATAATGTGTACGAGTGTGTCTGCATGTGAATATGTATGCTTCTGTAAGGTTGAATGTGTTTATGAACGTGGATAGTGTCGTGGTGTACCCTTCGTTTGAAATGAATCGGAGCCTGGTTGAGGCCGTTCACATCACAGATATGGATTGAGACGAGGTAAGTTCAAAACAAGGATAAGGCCAAACTACTTATTTCAGAGATTTTGAGTCAGTACAAGTGACTGCCCCAGATTGCAGCCGAGCTAGAATGTGTCAACGTGTTAAGCAATAAATCTATATGTTTGTGATGAAAAGCAGAAGGAAAACAAAAGGTGAGACCGGGAGAACTTCGGCCATGGTTATAATAACTGGTGAAGTGAACTTGAAGAGCTAAATTGCCTACTCCTGCTCCTAAGTCCTATCTTCCTCTGCTGTTACATTAGTATTATTTGGTTTGTAATCAGCGCTGATGTCTGGGTTGGCTAGAATCGAGGAATTTGGTTGAGGGAGCTGCAATCATATATTAGCATAGTCATTGAGTCCTCCACCAAACTGATCCATGCTGAACAAACTTTTCATCCACTCTTACCCCACTTTCGTACACTTGACGCATATCCTTCTAAACCTTTCCAATCCATCTAGTTGTCAAAATGCTCGTGAAATGTTGTTAATGTACACGCCTAAACCACTTTTGCTGACATCACGTTCCAAATGCATACTATTCTATGTGTATAAGATTTGCCCGTCAGGTTTCCTTTTATACTTTACCAGCTAACATTAAACTGGTGCCCTCTCGTCCTTGATTCCAGAAATATAGGAAAAAGGATTAATGTGTTCACCGTATCCATACCTCTCATGACCTTATGCAAGTCTCAGCCTCCTGCATACTAAAGAATAGAAACGGCCCAGCTTGTGCATTTCTCCCTAGAACGTCCCTCAGATGATGGCAAAATGTTTATAAATTTCTTCTACACTCTTTCCAGTTTATCAACCACCTCCGTGTCTCAAGGTGACCAAAACCACAATAATCCAAGTGCGCCCCTCCCAACGTCTTGTAAAACTTCAACATCACTTCCGAGGAGTGGGAGCATCGACGTTTTGGGAATATGCCCAAAACGAGCATTCGCCTGCTCCTCGGATGCTGCCTAGCCTGCTGTGTTTTTCAAGGACTACACACTGACTCTGATCTCCAGCATCTGCAGTCCTCAGTTTCTCCATCCTGCAATATAACCTCCCAATTTCTCTCTACAATGCAGTTCCTGATGAACAGCCTTCTTCACTTCCCTGTCCATCTGTAACTACACTTTCAGTGTACACCTGAACGCCAAGGTCCATCTTTTACAGCACACCTGTGAGGGTACTATTATTCACCATGAATCTCCAATCTTGATTCAACATTCCAAAATTGAACACCTCACACTTACCTGTATTACATTTTATTCACCGTGTATGGCCGACTTCCCCAGCAGATGAGGCTCCTGCTGCAATTTCTGACAACCTTCCTCATTGAAAACGATAACTCCTATTTTAATGTCATCTGAAAACTTACAACTCAGGTCTTAAGCATTCTCATCCAAATTATTGACATGTTTATCTGAAAAGCAATTGGAACAGCACCGACTCACAGGCCTCCAGACAGATCAGGATCTTTCTACTGTTCTTCTTTAAGTCCTACTATCAGGATATTGTGTATAAAAATTGCTAGCATCCACTGGAATCCATGCGATCTAACCTTCCAGTTCAGTCTATTATGCAGAACCTTATCAACGGCCTTAGTAAAATTCTTATAGATTACATTTACCACCCTGCCCTCGTCTACCTCCCTGGTAACTTATGAAATCATAGAGACATGTAGATAAACAGCTTTGAAACAGACCCGTCAGTCCAACCCGTCCATGCCAACCAGATATCCCAACTGAATCTAGTCCCACCTGCCAGCACCCTGCCCATATCCCTCCAAACCCTTTCCATTCATATCCCCATCCAAATGCCTCTTAAATATTGCAATTGTACCAGCCTCCACCACATCCTCTGGAAGCTCATTCCATACACGTACCACCCTCTGCATGAAAAAAAAAATGCCCCTTAGGTCTCTTTTATATGTTTCCCCTCTCACCCTAAACCTATGCCCTCTTGTTCTGGACTCCCCAACCCCAGGGAAAAGACTTTGTCTACTTATCCTACCCATGCCCGTCATAATTTTGTAAACCTCTATAAGATCACCCCTCAGCCTCTGACGCTCCAGGGAAAACAGCCCTCGCATGTTCAGCCGCTCTCTGCAGCTCTGATCCTCCAACGCTGGCAAGAATTGCACGCAATATTTCAACAGTGACCTAACCAATGTGCTGGAAAGCCGCAACATGACCTCCTAACTCGTGTACTCAATACTCAGTCAAATAACGGAAAGAATACCAAACGCCTTCTTCACTATCCTATCGACCTGCGACTGCAGTTTCAAGGAGCTATGATCCTGCACTCCAGCAACACTCCCTAGGACCTTACCATGAAGTGTAGAAGTCCTGCTAATATTTGCTTTCCCAAAAATGCAGCACCTCGCATTTATCTGAATTAAACTCCATCTGCCATTTCTCAGCACATTGACCCATCTGGTCTGCATGAAAGTACTCTAACAAATTGGCGAAGCGTGATCTGTCATGCACACGGCATTGCTGACTCTTCCCAATCAAACCCTATTTTTCCAAATGCATATGAATCTTATCTCACAGAATATTCTCAAGAAACCTACATAAAACAGATGTTAGGCTTATTGATCCATAGTTCCCAGGTTTTGCATTGCAGCTCTTTTTGAACAAAGGCACAGCATTTGCTACCCTCCAGTTATCTGGGATCTAACCTCCTGCTAATGATGATATCAAAATATCAGACAGAGCCCGCACATTTTCTCCTCTAGGTTTTTTCTTTTCTCGATATATCTAATCAGAACCAGAATATTCGTCCTCCTTCATACGTGAAAATATATCCAACGCCTCCTCTACTGTGATATGGACAGTTCCCAAGACGTCACCATTGATTTCTCCAAATTCCCAAGCCTGAATGGCATTCACGACCGTAAATACAGAAGAGAAAGATTTATAGAGGACTTCGTGCATCTCCTGTGATTCTGCACTTACATGTTGACATTGTTCCTTGAGATGTCTTATTCAATCACGAGTTATGTTTTTTTTAAAAATTTTCATATATTTTATCAACCTCTTCGGAATCACCCTAATTTTCTCAGCCAAGTCAAACTCATTCTCCTCTTTGGTCCTCCTGATTTCTTTCTTCACTATACCTCCAGGGGTGACCTTGATCTGAGCTGCCTGTATATGAGCCATGCTTCCTTCATTTTTTCTGTTCAAAGCCTTAAAATCACTTGTCATCTGAGGTTCCTTATTCCTGCCATCCTTGATAGTCACCCACGCAAAAACATACAGACTTTAACCTCTAGCTGTCTCATTTTAAAGGCCTCCCACTTGATGGTATTCCCTTTCCCTTTCAGCTCGGTAATAACGACAGTCGACTCTTCATTTGAAATGTAAGCATTTTGTCCTACAACTTCCAGATAGCAACTGTGCTGCCAGACTGCAAATCACATTAACATTGTTGCATCTTAAAGGTTTGGAAATGGAGTAAAATAGAACATTGTAAACTCCATAGGACAGCGGCCACGATCAACATGTTTGGAAAAATATTCTGACTGTATTATGGAAGAACGTAAATACAGAAAAGGTTAGAAAGAGAGCCGGTTTGAACAGATAATGATTCAATAAAGCGTTCTTGATGGGTGAAGTGAACAGACAGATATTGGTGTTTGGAGCACACTAGCTAAACTCTGCATGTGTTCGAACACGTTGGCGGTTTCAATGGAAATTTTTTTTATTATTTCAATGCAGAGATTGAAAAGCTTGGCACAATGGAGCCGGGCACTTCGATTCCAAAAAATAAACCTCTGCATGTACATCAAGTGTTTAGGGCAGCAATATGAATTTTGAAATTGTTTGAAACCAAATGCATTCAGAAGAAGGTAAGTTTTTGCACAGTTTGACAGGGTAATGGTGAGACGTTTTCGAGACAGATGTGGGCATAATGACGTAAAAAGCATTCGAAAGAATATTCACTCTGCTGATATCTGTAATGAGCTTTTATCTTCAGGGGGAATATTAATCATAATAGGCGGGGATACATTGTAATTTAGGTGAATGAACAAGATCTTTTTTTTTAACCTAGGGTAATGCAATCAGTTTCTTTTTTCCAAATTCAATTCCGAAACGATATTTCACGTTGTCCCAGAATTTCCCCCTAACGGGTCGACTGCGAAACTGAAGAATATCCCAGATAAAAAATAGATGGATTTTTTTTATTAATAGAGCTTTGAACTAAACAGGATTCGTGTAATGGTTTCATTGCAGAGGAAATTAGAAAACCCAAATTAAATGAGAAGTTAAGTGTGCAGGTTAGTGAGGTGACAGTTTGTTAGCAGACAATTTACCTGACAGATAGAACAGATTAATGTCTTTATGCACCAAAGAATTTTTAAAGAGTAGGGAAATTTATCTGTCGTACAAAGTTAAAATCCTTGTATCTATATGCACAAAACATTTGAAATAAAATGAAGGAGTAAATGGTGCAAGTAGGAACAAAAGGGGGGGAGTCACTATTCATTACGCAGACATGTCATAAAGAGATCAGTTCTGGTGATTGAATATCCAAGTATACACAATAATCCCGAAAGTTAGACTGAATGACAAAGGGTGTTGTGTCGGAAAGGATCAGTGCTGCAATGAAAAATGACATAAGCCCAGAAGATCAAGATATGAAATCAGTCTGTTTAGAAATAAGAAATAGCAAAGAAAAGAAGTACTTGTCGGGGTAATCTATAGGTATCCAAACAGGGGTTCCACAGTGGGGCAAATATAAACCAGGAAATATTCGAGGTCCCCCACCCAAAAAAAAACAAACAGCAATAGAATGGAAGAAACAAATAAACGAGGGCAACCCGGAAGCAGAGCTCATTGCAAGTATTAAAGATTGATTCTTAACAATATGTTTAGGAAGCAATCACGGTGTCGGCTACAATGGATTTGGCATTTATTAATGAAGATAGATTTGATGAGGATCATAATTAAGGGTCCTATAGCGATCATAACATGACAGAATTTTAAATTCAGTTTTTGGGTGAGAAAGTGGTGCCCTTCAATAGTCGGGTTCTCGAATTTAAAAAAGGGAATTGCATACACATGAGGACAGACACGGTTAGAGTAGACTGAGCAGGAATGATAAAAGCTGAAAATGTGTTGCTGGAAAAGCGCAGCATGTCAGGCAGCATCCAAGGAGCAGGAGAATCGACGTTACCGGCATGAGACCTTCTTTAGGAAACGTCATGCCTGAAACGTCGATTCTCCTGTTCCTTGGATGATGCCAGACCTGCTGCGCTTTTCCAGCAACACATTTTCAGCTCTGATATCCAGCATCTGCAGTCCTCACTTTCAACAGGAAAGATAAAAGATAAGACAACAAATTAAGAATGATAGATGTTTAAGGAGCTACTAAATTCCTCAGAACTGAAATATATCTCACTGATAAAGAAAGATGGGAAGGTGTTTAAAAAAAATCCAAGGCTAAACAAGGAGGTCAGGGACAACATTAAGTAAAATAAAACCAAGGTATATCATATTACAACTGCCAGTGGCAGGCTGGAGAATTGGAAATTTTTCATAGATGAACAAATTCTATAAAAATGTAAAAAAAAGTGCTAAGGTAAATTGTGAAAGAAAATTGCAAATTATTAATCAGAAGAGCAAAAGCCTTTCTAGGTTTATGAAAGGGAAGAGAGTCGCTCAGGTGAATATTGTTCCCTTGCAAGATGAAACTGGAGTCTTAATATTGGGGAACACCGAAATGGCAAAGGTGCTAAATTAATTAATTGCCTCCGTTTTCACGGTGGAGGCCAGCAATACCATTTTTATTGGAAAGGCAAGTCAAACGCTATGGAAAGTGTAGAACTCGGAATATTCAACGTCGATAAGGAAAGGGTTATCAGCAAATATTCAGATAGAGTGCAAATAATTACCACGAGCATGATGGCCATCTTCGTAGAGTATGAAAGGAAGTGGCGAGGAAGTTGTGGATCATATCGGTTGCAATATTACAACTTTCACTGCAGACAGAAATAGTTCCAGTTGATTGGAAAAAAAATTAATGTAACGCTCTTTTTCAAAAATGAACGGATTGTGAGAAATTACAGAGCATTTAGTTTTGCATCCATTCTTCGGAAAGGGATGGAATCAATTATCAAGGAAGCAACATCAGAACGTTTGGAAAGTCAACATTCTGTACTTCCGAGTCAGCATGGTTTTATGAAGAGAAAATCACGTTTTACGAATTTACTAGAGGTCTTCGAAGATGTAACAAGCAATATAGCTAAGGGGGATGTTGTAGATGTCGGAAATCTGGATATCTAGACTACACTTGATAAAGCTCCACGCAAATGTTTAAATCACAAGATTGGATTGTATGGGTTGGTCTGATTTATTTGCTTGGATCGATGACTGGCTAATGGACAGAACACAGAGAGTTGCGATATTTTTTTCTGGATGGCAGAATGTTGCTCGTTGAGAGTTACAGATGTCAGTACTTGACCCACAACTATTTACCGTCTACATTAACGACTTGGATACAGGGATCGGAGGCTCTATAGCCAATACAATAAAAAAAAGGATTGCGCATTTCAATGAGATGTAAGAGGTTTACAAATGGATTTACAAAGTGTGAGTTGTGTTTTAATCAGCAAAGACAGGAGGAATGATTCTAAAAGTGTTAGTCAGTAAAGCAGCCATTTTAGGTTTAAATACCGGCAGCTTTTATGTCTTGGCACACTTTTGTCATTGACTTGAAAAATAGGGAAAATATTGTGCGGACATAGAAATAAATGTCCATTTGAGTGCAGCATGGAATCACCAGAAAGATAGCTGGACAGCAAGGACTCAATGGCGATGGATTGAGATGATGCAAACCCAGGGATGTATTCCTGATGAATAGGAGGTAATGAACGTTTTTGAGAAAATAATTGTAACTGCTGGGATATTGAGAAAAGCATCTTGCTGCTTCTGGATCTAGGACTATGTTTATCTGTCTAAATATCTGACAATGCTCTGAAACCCTTTCACGTTTAAACTGAAGGAAGAAAGTCTTATATTTCTCTCCTTGGAGGATACGACTTGAGGATAGCAGAATTCCTCCAAAAAGGGCCTTATTATCGTGTGAGTCGGAGGTATTGCTTTTCCCAAAAATCTGGTTGTTATGATTTCTGTGGAGGCATGTTTTCCAAAACTCACTGTTCATCCAGCTTTGCCCAGTGGCTCCACCGCTCCCTCTGTTCCCCTGGTAACAGAATGTGGAACCATCTCCCATTAATTTCTCCTATCAACAATTATTTGTCTCACACACAGTGTTACTCAAGCAAAGAGCTGTGACCCTACTCCTTTGTACCAATAGAATAATACAATGCCCCCACACCCAGTCGGGTCCCCTGTGAAAGGCGTCTCGACCACCTCCACGCTTAATCCACCAATGAGCAGTGTTGCCGCTACTCACCATTCCCGTATTAAGCAGCAGTGCTCCAACATGAATCAATTTCCTGAGTAAAAACTGCAGTGACTTTCCCACTCTACTTGCCTAGCTACTGTAGCTGGCCCAAAACTCAAACTGTGACCTGACCGACGGCCTGCTATACCGCAAATAGCCTGTTCCCATAACCGTTGTTTTCGGCCTTACAGACAAATTCTGTTCCCTCGCACTAACCTGCAGCCCTACCACCGCATCATTCCACCAGCAACACACTTGCATCCACTTTCAATATTGTTTTTGTCGCAGTAGCCAGCTCTCCCAACGCCACTTTCTTCCCCTCGTAACACCTGGCAACATAATCCTCCACTGCTTCTCCTTGCAATAGTCTACAGCACAACACCCACTCTTTCATCCTAGAAAATGTTTGATGCACTACCCCACACTGATCCCCTTGCAACAGACAGCTTTCACGCAACCTCTCTGTTAGGTCAACAATAGTTTGGAGTGTAGGTCTACAGGCGTTGTCAGGAACAGTCAGTAGTCCTGTATCTATCTCTTCTCTCAGCAACTTCCGTTGAACCCATCTCCACTCAGTTCCCCTCGTGACGGCTAATGGTCACATATCCAGTTTCATTGCTGAGCAATAGCTATTTATTTCACTTCCACTCTATTCCACTAGCAACACAAGCATCCTGAACTCCCTTCATTTCCCTTTGCAATGGTCTATGTTTCTACTGCCACACTTCTCTCCGAGCAACTGTTTGTGAAACCAACCCGAATTTGTTCCCTCATAATAGTCATTGCTGCCACACCGAGACCTTTCCACCAGCAATGTAATGTGGTGACATTGTACACTATTCCTAAGGCAAAGACATTCAGCCCCACCACCACACTGTTCTCCAAAAAAAGGCGAATGATCCTCCACCCACTTTTCTCCCCTTTTAATGGCCTGCTGCACCGTAACTGTTTTTTCCTGTTAACAGCAGGAATTGCCCTCAATCACACAGTGTTTGCTCGCAACACATTGTGGTATCAACCATTCCTGATCCCGTAGAATGGCCAATTATTCCACACACATGTACTGTTCCCCTTGAAACTGCCTTTGAATACAATTTCGATTTTTCCCCGTCTCAACGGCCTGTGGACTGATTTTCATTCTGTTTCCTACCAACAAACAGTATCTCCACCACTTCTGTTCATTTGGCAACAGCCTGTCGCCCCACCGCAACCTTTTTGCCCCAGCGGTGGCCTGTGGTGCCACACAAATTTATAGATCTTAGCAACAGCCAGTGTTCTCACACCCACTGTGTCCTTCACAATGGCTTTCAGCCCAAGCTCCATGCTGTTAGACAGCAATGGCCTGAATTTCTACACCCTGTTTTGTTCCCGCAGCAGCAGAATGCACTTGAACTCCAACTACATTCCACTAACAATGAAAAGTAAGAGGCTTGGATGGAAAGACATTTGTTGAAAATGAGTTTGGGATGTAGAGAGAGGGTGCAAGTGGGAGACAGATTGAAGGGATTGGTGAGAGAGGGACATTGAAAACGATTGAAAAAAATGGAAGGAGGAGAGAGAGCAAGGGATATTGCCAAGTTGGGGGAAGGTAAGGAGAGAGAGATAACAAGGAATAGAAATGAGTTCTGCCGAGTCCAGGATGGACTGAGTGATCCAGAGGGTGAAGCAAAGACAGAGTGATTAAGCCCAACTCCTGACACAGCCCGGTCGCCACCTCCAACCTGAGGACCAGAACCTGAGGTGGACTCTGTCTCTCTACAGCTCAGTTTCTTCAAAGCAGAAACAAACACGATACTGTTCGCTCTAGTGGTCAGCATGTTTTTTTTTTCACGAAAACGGTTATTATCTGCAAATTGAGGCTATAGATGCAGACAGCGAAACTGTGCTTTTTCTCATTGGCCAGAGTTGAGATAAATATTAAATTGCATCTATATAACCTGTGGGTAAGGTTGGACAATCTAGCACTATCCGAGGTATGATAACATAGTGACAGACTGCTGAAAATATCCCGGATTGATTGATTAATGAGTGATTTTGATTGATTGATTAATTTGAATAGGGGGACATTTCAGCACATTCTTCAGCTGCTGTCTGAATTTCATTTGTGTCACGGCATAAATGGTGGTGTTTGTGCAGCAACTAAGGAGCTGCAGCATGAATCCCAATTCCAGCACAAATCCATTTAGAGGCACGATGTCATTACTAAACCACCACAGCCGGTTCGATATTGAATAAATCATTAACAATGACCATAGCAGAATGAAATTGGCCGATATAACAAACAGTAAAACCATAGACTTTTTTCGACTTTGCATTTCTGCATCACATTGACTGCCCCCATCTGTGTGACTGCGGAGTCTCCTGCGGGCTCTGCTGGTCATAAGAATGTGTCTAACGGTGAAAACATTAAGCAGCAGAATCAGGAGAAAAGGGAGAGCTGGGGTGACAATGTTGTGGAGAAACTCGACTGTGGCCCATACACGGGAGAAATAAATTTTGAATGTTACACCACAGAAGTAGGGGCTATTCCACAGCTGATACCGGTCAGTGAGCATAAAATACCAGAAAATGTTCTTTAAACAGCTCAGCACCGTTTGTGTTCCCAGAACCACAGCCGCTGTTTTCTGATTGCAATATTTACTTTTCAGCTTCTGATAACAAATAACCACAAATCGATCAAAGGTGAAAGTGACAGTGTACCAGACAGAACAGTCAGTTGCTGCATAAAGCAGGACAGTGTGGATATTACAAACTCGGATGGTCTTCAAGAAGTAAAACTGTTCATAATAAACAATGGGAATTTGTCTCAATATCAGATCGAAGATAATGACCAGTAGATCCGCAATTGCCATGGCCACGAGGTAACGAATAACACATGGAGACAAGCCACAATCTTTATTAAGCAGAATGTAGATCGTCAGTAGGTTAACTGTGAGGAAGTTAAAAAAAAACAAATTATACATCAGGCTGGAGGCAAAATTACCAGTTTGAGAACCGTTTGAGATTTTCAGATGAATCAATATATTCACAGACTAACTGAAATAGTTGGAATTGAAGGTCTGAATTAGGAACAAAAATGTTAAGTTTAATACAAGAAACACGCCTTTCCTAAACACATAAACACATGGATAAGAACAGGTTATTTCTAGCACATTCCCAGACGCTTGAGATCAGACACAGTTCCCTTCCTTTCAGTTCATAATGCAGAGGGTGAAAACATTACCATCATGTATCATTCTCTCCTAGTTACTTGAAAGCAAACCGAGTTGAAAGCTTCCGTCATTTTGCCTCGAGTTTTGGCAATCCTCCAGTGAAGGAATTAAATGAAGAGCAAACGCATTCATCGTTCTAACTGCCTGAAGGGACATCGAGCAATGTATCACTCTCCCTGGAATGGGAGGTCTTCGTCCCATATCTGACATCCGGCTTCTCTTTATAGAATGTGGAATGTTCCAGAGAATGACTATTATTGAATACTCAAGGGAATGTCGGTTATAGAATATTCTGGGAATGCTCGCTATGGAATGTTATGGAGAGTAACAGTTATAGAATATCCAAGGGCATATCCGTAATAGAGTGTTCAGCAGAATGATCTTCCTCGAATTTTCTGAATGAATTCGTTTGTAGAATGTTCCAGATACAGTTTTAAAAAACTTCCAGGATCACATAAAGTCCAGTTTCATTCAGTGTGTGAGACAGGAAGATGGGTGTAATCGTATTTCTTTTCAAACACGCAAGGACATGTGATTCACGTGTGTCACGAGGTCATTCAGCTCTTCCAACCTGCTCCACAATTCGATTAGTTCGGCGTTGATTTGGTGTGTACTGAGCTCCATGATACTGTAGCTTTTAGTCACTGGCTTACTGTCACTGACCAGCCAACACTCGGGAATTTTTTACTTTTTGTTTATTTCAACAACGATGAACACTCCAAGTAATGTATTTAATTGGATTTAAAATTTGTTATTTCAAAAGTATGATGCACACAGCGATCCAAAATATACTCACTTCTCATGGGTATCAAGGTTCACTTGCAGTTAGGAGATGTGGTTATTTCATTTTTCTCACCTTATTCTGTTTAAAAAATGGCTGCGTGTATTCCCTTGTCTCATTATAAAATAAACAAATAATCCTGTATGGGGAAAAAAAACAGGAATTTGGAACAAAAATAAAGAGCATGATCTGAAGTGTTAGACTTCCTGGATTATTTGGTGAAAATGTGTTACTGGAAAAGCACAGCAGGTCAGGCAGCATCCGAGGAACAGGAGAGACGACGTTTTGGGGATGAGCCCTTCTTCAGTAAAGAAGGGCTCATGCCCAAAACGTCGATTCTCCTGCTTCTTGGATGCTGCCTGACCTGCTGCGCTTTTACAGCAACATATTTTCAGCTCTGACCTCCAGGATCTGTAGTCACCACTTTTTCCTAGATTATTTCCCAACTGCGTGTAAATTGGCACAGAAAGAAGAAAACTCGTGAAGTAAACGTGTCACAAAAGAAATGATGCATGGAAGAAGGGTTCCAATTAATGGGCACTAGCATCTACTGTGACAGGAAGGAACTGGACCTTTGTGATGGGATCTACCTGAGCAGAATGATTAAACAGTGTGGTCACAAAGACTGGACATTAATTAAATGGGGAAGGCTTCCAGCGAGTTCTGTAAATTTTCTAGAATCAGTTAAAGTTGGGAGAGTACGGATCGGGTCAGAAATCTAACTTCAGGCACAAGAGATGAGGGACATCTATGAGAAAGGAGACAGTTAACACACTGACTTTGTTGCCCTGTGAGACACGCAGTATTTGAAGAAAGGTCAATGAGCTTGTAGTTCAGGTTGAATTTGGCAGGACCAATGTTATGGGTATCACAGACATGTGGCAGCAAGGTGATTATGGCCCGGAAATAGATCGCCAAGGATATACATCCTAATTAAAGGACAGGTGGATTGGTAGAACGGGCAGGGATCCTTGCTGTTAAGAGTTAACACTACATATCAAAATGGTATATATGGTCAGAATACGTAGAATCCTTGGGGGCAGAGTTGAGGAACTGCAATGGCAAAACAAAAAGGCGCTGTGGTAGCAGTATGCAGGTCTCCAAGATGTAGTAAAGATGTGAGACGGTAAAAAAAACAGTAGATATAGAGCTATGCAATGCATTCATGTCCAGTTGGTGAGGTTTTGTTTGCCAAGGTACTTTCTTTGTCAATACAACAGGCCAATTTATCACTTCTCGGAAGCAAAATTCCAAAGTACTGAAATAGGGAGCAATGCTGGCCCATGTACAGGTGACAGAATGAAGGAAACCTACCGTTAAATTCCTGAAGTCAAGAAATGGTACCACGTGGAAAAGAAATGCTTTTTGCACTCATCTTTGCGCCTTCGCCCAAATCAACTCCAGACTGAATAGAACTTGCTCTGATCTCAAGTCCTTAAAGCAACGTCTTCACTTCATGAACTGAGTGGCTGAGTTCTAGATTTAAACACGAATGAAAGCATTTTCTTCACATCTTCCTTCAAGCCTCTTCTGAATCAGGGATTTGAATGAAGTTAAAAAATCACACAACATCAGGTTATAGTCCAACAGGTTTATTTGTAAACACCAGTTTCCCGAGTATGGCTTCTTCATCAGGTGCTCAGAAAGCCAATAACTCCAGATAAACCTGTTGGACTACAAACTGGTGTTGTGTGACTTTTAACTTTGGCCACTCTAGTCCAAAACCGGCACCACTAAGACATGATTTTAAATAAGATCACCCACTATTATTCCACTTTTTAATGCATAAGCGTACACGCTCTAACTACTGAAGATTTGAAACCGTTACACCAGAAATTATCCTAGTGAATCTCTGTGAACCTGACTATTCTCTAGGTAGGACCCTGTCTTTATCGAGTCCACGCAGAGTGGAAGCAGGCCATTTGAGGTAATGACTCCACAGGAATCATGCCCGAAACGTCGATTCTCCTACACCTTGGATGCTGCTTGACCTGCTGCGCTTTTCCAGCAACACATTTTCAGCTCAATAATGACTCCACACTAAACCTTATAAGAGCATCCTACCCAAATCTATCCCTATTTTTCACAAAGCTAATGCAACTGAATTCTACCGCCAGTCCATCAGAATTTTAGACTGTTGGAGGAAATTGTGCACTTGGCGGAAACCCATGCAGATACAGGAAGTATCCGCAATCTCCACACAGAGAGTCACCGAGGTTGGAATTGAACCCAAGGGGCCCAGGGTCGATTGCGGCCTCAGGTGACAATCTGTGTGATGTTTTCACATTTTAGCTGTGTCTGTGTGAGTTCCTTTTCGATGCTGGGTGTTCATCCAATAATCAGCGATGTGCAGGTTAGATGAGTTGACCATACAAAATTTCCCATCGTGTTCTGGATGTTAAAGGTTATGTGTATTAGTCAGGTTAAATGCAGAATAATAGGGTACAGAAATGACTGTGGGCGTTATGTTCTTTGGAGAGTCAGTGCGGACTTGTCGGACCAAATGACCTGCATCCACACTATAGGGCTTCTCTGAATGTTTCCTTTTAAATGAAAATAAGTCTTGCCAGCCCCCACACTTTAAAGCACCAAATTCCATTTGTTTCTTAATTCCTTGCTGCATCTAAATGCTAAACGTTAGAGTTTCATAAACCAGAATAGCAATATCCCAATTTGTGCTCCACAATTTTTGTAGTCTGTCTTCATTTAAATAATAAACAGGCGTTTTGATTACTTCGATGATGCCACTCTTTTTCTGACATTAAACTCCAACATTGAGGTGGCTGTCACTCATTCAATCGGTCCCTATATTATTTCTGATTTCATCACTACGTACTTTACCAACTTCTTATGCATAATCGGCTAACATGAATACATTGCATTCAGCCACTGCAAGTTATTCACATAGATTGGAAATAATTGTGGATCTGGAACATATTCTTCTCATACTCGATAGTTATGTCTTTCTAACCAGATAGAAGACCCATCGTTCCCAATTCAGTTTCTTGATCATTTCTCAATCCGTTCTCATCTGTAACTCCAAAAATTGTCAGCTTATGAGATAATTATTAATTAATATTTCAACGGATCGTTGACAAATGTTGGGAAAGTTGTGTCATCGATAGCCACGGGTGACGTACTGGAGGTCTGGAAGGTGGCTAATGTGAAGCCCTTATTTCATTAACGTTGTACAGAAAAAACAGGGAATTAATTGCTCATTGAGCCTTATATCAGTGGAGGGCAAAATGCTCAAAAGGATTCTGAGACATACGATTTACATGCATTTGCAAAGGCAAGAAATGATCATTAATAGTTTTCATGGCGTTGTGCATGAAAATCGTTCACACTATCTGGCTGGTGCCTTTTCCAGAAATTATGCAGAAGATTGGTAAAGGCAGAGCCGTGCGCATACTATGAA